>NW_007577983.1:442093-482086 GCF_000690725.1 Stegastes partitus
CACACACACACACACACACACACACACACACACACACACACAATGTCTGCAGGCTTGTGTGCATGCTTGTACATAATTATTACAAACTCCGTCTGAACACATGATATGATGCTGCAGTAAAACGTACATGTGTGTCATGTTTCAGACATTAGTAACTATCCATGTGTGGTAAATTGGCATTATTATAAGCAGCAATAATTGTGTATTTGTGTGATTAGGACAGTAATCAGAAGGTAATGATACTTAAGTGTGATTTATGAGAATGGATGAGATTTCACAGCTGAAAGGTGACAGGTTAAACAACATTGACCTGTCAAATACCAAGAGAGATTTAAACAAAGGCCAGAGCTAATACATCACAGAAACAAGGGGATTGGAGAGTGGGATGTGTGTATCGCAGAGCTTTGGAGGATAAGAGCTCTGGAGGTCATAAAAGCCTTTTAAAACAAGACGGGATATTGGATTTACTTACCACCGATGGGTAAAAGAAAAAAAAAGCACTCGCACAAGATGCTCTTGGTTTATTAAAATGATGCACTGGATTTTTAACACATTTTGACAGCACAAGTGTCATGAAACTCTATCACCACAAAAGTGATTTTCATTCCAGAGTGAGATAAAGAATCACCAAGTTCTCATCTGCGTGGTTTTAACCACAGCACTGTTATTCTGCATACATCTACAGATGAAAGCAACACTCTCTCCAATACTGATTAAAGGCTGCTCGCTCCCACCGGGCTCCACGCTGGTTTGGGTTCATTCCATCTCGGCCCTGATTACTCGATTGGACTCATTGATTGAAGGGGAACTTTAATGACCTATTATCTCAAGTGTTAATCAGGTGTTGACAGACAGCTCTCTGTGGGACTGGGCAGGGCCGAGGGCCAGAACGGACAGAACTTGCCGGACTCCTGCCGCTCGGATGAGTCAAGGGTTGAGCAGCACACAGTGCAGACGCACCGCCCGACAACTTTCCCTCTGGAGCGCCGTCTGTGCACGGCGATGACATCATCTTTACTTTGCCCAGGTCGGCCATGACTCAGATGTTTTGGAGCCTTCTTTAAACACGCTCATTCTCACCCACTTTATCTTCCCTTGTTACAGTTTTACCACCCTGTGAATTACCTTGAAATGAGAGAGAAAGGAATTGAGATATAAAAACGAAGGACCCTGCATGCACTGGATGCATTCTCATTTCATCTTGTATATATCGAACACATGTACTTGGTTCAGTTACATAAATTCAGAGGAGCTGTTTTGACCTTGTGAGATATTAGTCAATAGAAGGGCCAGAAGTTTAATAGGAGCTGAGTTGCTGATTGTAGCTTGCATTGAACTCGCTCTCCGAATGATGCACTTAAACGTGTGTTTGTGGTTTGTCCTATCCTGAAAACTAAATTTCTTCTTTCTAAACTCGAAACTTTAATTATGAGACGGAATCAAAAAAAAAAAGAACTTTTCTGTGCTTTATTAAGCCAAGGTCTGCTCCTTTTCCTTTCTTATTCCCTCACTCTGCTGCCTATTTAGCACTTTAAAAGTATATTTGTAATTTGAACTTTTATTTTCTGAGTCTTTGCAGATGTAATGGTCGTGTTTGTGTGGTTGACTTTGTCGGGTTACGCTTGAAAAATAGAGTTTCTATTGAAGTGTGAAAGTAAAGAAAGAAAACCGTGTAACTGCAAACCTCTGAAAGTCATATGCAACTTTAATTCCGCTTGTAGCTTACGTGTGGCTTGGAGGATATTATTTCTTGTCTGTGGTTCAGGTGCTATGAGGTGGAAACCTTAGCAAATGCATGTCCTGCTGTTCTGGTGGAAAACGGTGCAGACAGACATGTCCAAGTTCCACCTGTCTGCATCACCTTGTATCTCAAACCCAAATCTGTTTTGTCTCCTCCTCCTCCTCCCCCACGTCTCCCTCTGCATCCCTCTCTTTAATTATCTCCCTTTTCAATCCCAGCATCTTCAAGTCTCATCAATGCTTCTTAATTTCCATCAATACCACTGCAGCCTAAGCTCTCCACACCTGTCCAGTCACCATGGCAACCTCACCTCTGACAACAAAGAGCTCTGTAAGACATGGCATGCTGTATTCCCCTTGATTAGATATTGATTACGCTTTTGTAATACATAATAGGATCAAAGGGATTGTGCAGCTTTGCTTACCCAGGTCTTCTTCACACTTTCATTTAGTTATATTCTTTTGTTATTTAAGAATCTGCATGTTAAGAGGGATGGAATCGAAATTTGCCACCCTTTGTCATAGGCATTCAGAGCCTCCTTCAGGGACTTGTAAACGCACAAAGACCTTTTTTTTTTCTTTTTTTTTTTCTCTTTTCCCTAATCATTTTAAAAAGAAGTGGAGAAGAGGGAGTACAAATGCAAATCTACAATTTAAAAAGAGTGTTGACAGCACAGTCAATTTTCTGAGTGGCATAACGTATGCTTAATGTTTGCAGCATGTTTCCCATTAAAGGACATGCTAATAGGCCCGTTGCAGCGCGCAAAGGCTCCCGAATGCTTGAGTGTCCCTAATGGATGCATTGATAGATTAATGGACGATAAAAGTCAAATGCTAAATGCATGGTAAGTGACAAGAGATAAGTCAATATGGTAAATATTTGTGCAGGACATAGTTAAGAAGTTGAAAGGCCATTATTCACAATTACCTACAGACAAGCCATTCCTTGGTATAATGAGGCACACGACAAGAATTTAAAAGCTTATGAAAGTAATGGTCTAGAGTGCATTTCTGTCAATGACATATTAGTGTCAGCTGCAAAACAATCTGGAAGACATGATAAAACTGGTTCACTTTATCATGAACCCATTAAATTGTGGTGTTTTTTTTTTTTTTAATTAAATGTTTTTTTTTTTTTTTTTTTAATTAAATGTTCCATGTGAGGAAAAAGACTAAATATCATGTATTGATAATTATGCACAGTAATCTGTTTTTTCTTTTCTTTTTTCTTAAGCTGCCAAATTTAATTTCATGTTTGATATGTAACACAGAATTTAGACTCTGAGGAAATGCGCTTTACTTACCTGCACGAAATGGATTTAAAAAAAAAACCTAAAAAACCAAACTGCTTTTCTTTATACAGCCAATTCACACACTGCCCTTCACACACAAAGTGCATTTGTTGATGTGAATGATGTGATACTAAAATCCTGGAGACACTTGCTTGAGGACACGAGAAGGATTGAGGCTGATCTTCACCAGTTTTTTCTTATGTGCGTCTGTGTTGTCAGCTGCAATATTTGAGCTTCTTAAGACCACCCCATCTCAATCAGCATCACCAATAAAGTAAATACACACAAGAAACACTCCAGCCAGACAGGAGGAGGTTGTGTGTTTGTCAAATTTACACTGAAGATTTAGAAGGATACAAGGCTGAGAGAAGTGCGAGAAACGATTTTTCTTTTCCCACACTGCGAGTAGGGGAGTCAGAATTGAGCATAAACCCGGGAACTGCAAAAAACCATGTTTGGAACAATCTGACCTTTTTTTTTTTTTTTTTACAACTCAAACAAGGATAAAGACAACAAAATGTAATAACTTTCCCCTATCCAATCCATACTTCATGATTATCCCTCACTCCAAAACATTGGAAAAAATGGAACTGTCAAAAGAGTCTTGTTGTTCCATTTTCTTTCCCTTGGCCCCCCTCCTGGAGACAAACAAACAAACCCCTGTTAGCACATTTCATCAGCTTTAGGGGTTACAGAACAGATTGAGTATCGACAACGGTGGCTGTCGAGGCTTATGGCTCAAAGGCAACAGTAGAGGAAAATCTCAGGGGTAGGAGATGCAATCGAAAGGACCAAAATAATTCAGCAGGACTCACTCGAGGAACAATCCAGTTTGTCATGTGGAATCATGGAGTGTCTGCCGCACAATGAGAGAGGGTCTCTGGAGACTCGGCGCGGGAGTCAACATGTGAATAGCCAAGAGTTAGTGCCCCAACTGGCCACTCTTTGCCTTTTTATCGCCTGCAAATTTAGCAACCATAAATTTGTTTCCACACCAATGCTACTACACAGACGCACCGGAGAGGCCCATAAACAAGAAATGATGTTCGGTGGCTTGGGATGGTTTGGTCATTGATGTTCCCAAGGGTGTCATACTCTATTCTGGGAACAATTACTGTCACAGAGTTTTGATGCTTTCCTTCTGCTGTGATGGACAGTCGTGGCCGCTGGAAATTGTCGAACCATGTTGATCTGCAAAGAAACAAGTTAAATTATCTCCCCCATTGTCCACATGGGGGTTCGAGTTAGTCGCGAGGTACAATATCGTGTGGCATTTTCCTTCCGGTGTAACGGCTTCGCGGCGTCTAGAGACTTCTGTCCGACTCCGAGGGTTAATGAGGGAGGATGTGGCTCTGGGCCATAAAAAGGACACCGGCCACAGGCTTCAATGTGACCTGACCCTGCTTACTATAAAGTCTCCGTCGATAAAACGCAGCATGAGGAAAACCTCTGATTAATCGATTGACCTTCCGCTTCTTATTCACAGGCGATAACCGGCAGCGGTACCCACCTCACCTGGTCTTGTTCTGACTGTAACACCTCCACACGAGCTGCATATCCATTTCCCTTTAATCAATTCACAATTTATTCCCCTCCCTCTTCCAATCTCCCTTCCATTTATTATGCATTATTCGCCCTTTTCAAACAATTTTCTACTAACCGTCTCATCTAATTTGGTATTCGGATATGGTTAGCACTGTTAGCTCAATTAATACAATGACATGTCCTAAATGCATTCTCTCCACAATCCAAATGACAAGAGGACAGCCAACACTTCACATCTTTGCAACCGGGGGGTCATGCATGCACGCCACGATAGAGCCGGACCTTTAGGAATTATTTAATCAGGCTATACGAATAGATAAAAAGGACAAAACAGGCTCAATCTTCTACAGGACTGTGCTTTATTTTAGTCTAAGCAGAATATAATGAACTAGAGAACTACAGAGTTCAGGAGCACTATGGGAGATATCATCCCGAATCAGGGAAACGGACCCGAGCCAACGCTAATTCAAATTACATCTCTGTTTCAAACAAAAAGAAAGAAAACTCAGTTTGTTCAAGTCAAATAATAAAAGAAATGATTATTCCATTCATTATGAATTTAAATACCTAAATATATTATGACAAATTAATTTTGCATGAAGACAAATGAAGACAGTGAAATCAGATAGTGAAGCTGGGAATGTAATGACTCATGGTACAAAAGATGCATGGTGCAAAATTATCTATGACTAAATGTGAAAAGGCTCTCATTGGATGCTTGATTGAAGCAAACTGCTCAGTTGGCTGAGTTTGTTTACATTTTGGTCCTTGTAACCAATGGAAATGGAGGTGGATGACCACATCCTCATTTGTGTCAGAATGGGCTTGAAGCAAAACTGACTCTGGCGTCGTGTTTGTTTTTAAAGAGCATTTGGCATCCCCAGAATACAGTGTGTCCGACCACTGTTCACAGGTAGTACTGTCAGAGAGAACAGGCTGGGTTTAAGGCAGAATTCCCTCCTCACATTAACAAACCAACCTGACTGGAGTAAAGAAATGTCGCGCTATCTACTGCCTTCAGTAGCTGGAGTTGCATTAGATAACAAACTGAGGAAGAAAGGTCCCGTAGAAAGGAACAGAAAAATGGAAAATCAAAGATATGTCAATGATTAACACTTCAAAAAAAATACATAAAGAGAAGAGCATTACAGGAAACCAACCATGGCTTAAAGACAACTAGATATGACAGCATAGGTCCCAAAACCAATCTGATGGCAAAGTTAGATTTTCTTTTTTTTTGGTCATTTTTTTTATTTATTTTTTTCTCAAAACAACAAAAGGCCTCAAATAAGATTCATTTTGAACATGCAATGCTGATCCATTTGAACTCAGTTGTGCAATGGACTCATTTTTTTTTCTTCTTCTTCTTTTTTTTTTTTGTCTGAATCCACATGACCAGTACCATCAGTCATCCTTTTACAGTGCAGTTTGTTAATTCTTGTATTGATTTAAGAGCTTTCAGTGAGCAAAATCTCTTTGAACTTGCCCATCCACAAGGGATTCCACACAGGGATTGTGCAACCAAAAAAAAAAAAAAAATAAAATAAAGGAGAAAAGAAAAATGATCAAAGCATATCCGAATAAACCTCATGACAATGGGTCTATCCCAGCTTCAGCTGATAATAAAAAAACAAAAGAGAGAAAATAAAGTACCATTTACCAACATGAGTATAAAATCCCATTTTTGAACATCAGTGCTTCACTATACAAGAAATAAAATCATTTTATCTTCTGTTTTTGATAAATTATTTCATAGGTTCCTTTTTCTTAGTTTCACTGAAATATATTAACTATTCTTTTATTTTTTTTTTTAAACGTTTGAACATGATCTATCGTACGGCCTATAAAGAATGTTTAACAGAATTGAAAAATAAGCTATAATTTATGTACACGTGTAATGCAGCTGTGTGGTCAGGAGAGCAGTGGCAGATTGGGTCAAGCAGGCAGGGGGTTCTGCTGGGATCTACAATAGTTGCTCTCTTGTTTGTCCCCTTCCTCCAATCTCAGCCTAACCATGTACGTAGAGTTTCAACCGTGTGCATTGAATGTTTGATTCCAAAACGATTTATGTACATGTTGAACAAACTGTTACCTGGAGTTTCATTTTTGTAAAACTAGCTCCTTTTTAAAAGCTGTAAAGCCAAAAACTTCCACTTCCACAGAATCTGGAAAAAAAAGTGTGGTGGTGGCTGATGCTTTCTTTTTTTTTTCTTCTTCTTCTTCTTTTTTTTTTTTTCCCTCACTGTCAGGCGGAAAGCATGCAGATGGATGAACTCTACTGTCACTGTCATATCTGTTCATCAGCCCCAATTGGACTAATCCAATTACCGCACAGGCGATCTTTCTTCTGTCAGAAAAATCATGACATGTCGGTGTACACAGAATCTTAATTAACGGATCACTTCGTGGCCGTGGCTTAGGTTTGACACTAAGTCAAATACTCTCTAAGCCTTGGTCCGACGCTTAGAGTTGTAGGATGCATGTTCACAGCCCAAACCTAAGGGGCTTAAAAGGACTAAAACTCTCCTAAATCCCTGCACTGCTGTGGATACATTTTATAGTGACATCATTGTCCCACAGAGTTGGGCTTCTCAACACAAGTTGCTGTACAACCTTCCTCTGTTTTCATATTTTATAGGCTATTTACATTAAGGAATAAAAAAAGTCTTTGTCTTCATTACGCTCAGCCACGTTGTCAAACATAATCTCCAGCAGTTCATTGGTGGAAAAAATGGCGTCTTTTCTCGTTTCTTTGTTACTCTCGGAGTTGGATGACGACACTGAAAATCCAAAGCGCGATTTAGGCGGTTCGTCAAGCCCTTCTGCTGGCTCAGCGCTGCCCCCACGACGGGATGCGATCTTTCGGCTCCTACTGCCACGTTTATCTACTCGACCTCCTTCAGGATCAGGGGTAAGGCAAGGCTCTGAACCTCTCCACTAATCATGACATCATAGTGCCTGATGCCCTGAGTATTGGGACTGATTTTGTGGAGTTTCAGTTTAGCACACAGCACCCCCACCACCCAGTGCCTATTTCCACCATTTCCACCACCACCACCTTTTTCTATACAAAAATCCCATTTCCACAGCAAAACCCTTTTTTCTGTGCTAAAGTGAGATGACGGAAAAGCTCCCTCCCAAAGCAGCTATTAAATGAGAGGCATTAATTTCTTCCCTCCTGTCCAACAGGTTCCTTTAATTATCTCTCCACTTTCAGTCAATTACATTTCACTTCCTTTCCTTGACAATCACTGCTATTTTAGGGTGAGTGTTATGCACCCAGGGGGTTGGAGATTCATGCTCTAGCAGTCCTCTGCTCTCTCCTGCTATTGGCTGGGACCCTCTAAGGATACATGCTCCTCTGGAGGACAGACGTCGTGAGCGGTGGTGTATTGGCGACTGAGGAAATGGGTATACTGTGTATATATTCCCAATTTCAGAGCGGGTACACGCATCACTGGTTGAGCAGCAAACGTTGTAAATGCTCAATGGAAAGTAACGGATCATACTTAAGTCTACCTTTAAGTCCACCGCTCGCTGTGAGAGGCTAAATAAAGGCGGTGCAGTATGAACACACAGGAGAGAAGCTTTTGGAGCTATGTGACATGTCCTCATAATGGTAAATATTATATTCTCACGATTAATTAGATTAATTCCTTTAGGCAAAAAAAAAAAAATGCCAAGTTACATTTTCTCTTTGTAAAGTCGAGGGCAAATATCAAATCACAGTTTGGCAACAGCTTGGTGAGTGCCTGCTGGGTTGACATTTGTCGGTGCTCTTAGAGGTGAAACGTAGCCTGGGCTAGAAACCAGACCAGACTGAGGCTAAGGGCAAAGCAGGCAGAGACTCCTGTAAATAAATGGGTAATGAGAATATCTTAAAAACAAACTTTTTTTTTCTTATTTCTGTAGTTCCAGCACATGTTTCACAGCTATTTATGCTTTTAACGCACGTCATTTCAGCAACATTCGCCCCTGGGTGTAAAAGTAATAGGAGCACCCTTGTTAAAATGGTTGAAGTGCTGATTTCACGTTGCCTAATTTGGCTCTGGCATAGCAGAGACGCTACATGAACACTGCACTGTTAGCCAAGCAGACAGCACGATACTAGGCTAGACTGGGTTTTGGCTCACTGGGGACTCAACCTGCCATCAGTAGTGGGAACTAGTACAGCATCTGGTATAAGACAGAGAAGATCAGAGGAGCAGACATGCAAGGTTCATGTTGCAGAATGTATTCTAGACATGGCCAAGACAAGCACAGGAAATTTCATTGCTCACGGAACATTAGATTTCCCATTGATTAGTTCAGCTTCACATAAATAATGAGCACAAACGGTTTGTAGAACATGGCTTTGTTTTGACCTACTTCACAAATTAATTCATGAAGCTTGCTGCGTTTCCGCCATATGTCAAATCAAGGGCAGACGAAGGAGAGCTGGGTTTTTTACTTTGAATGTATTTCAAGGCAGTTTTTTTTTTTTAAAGTTGTCATTTGATGGGCATCATTTTGAATCTGAAGAACTGCTGTGCTTCACCTGTTTTCTTTAGAGTCGAACAACGCTGTGCTTTGCAGGTGTCGCAGCAGGGATGCAAGCGAGAGAAAGAAAAAGGGTGAGCAAGTTGTTTTGTTAAAAAAAAAAATGGTGACCTCCGTAGTTGACTGCTGAGATACAATTTTGCTGCTGTAAAAAGACAAACAATAACAGTAAACTCGCAGCAGCTGCTTCCACTGAATAGAGCGTTTCCAGCTAAAATCGGCGGTTCCGACCCGGCGTTAAGCAACTGTTGCTGCAACGTTTTGCGGTACAGAGAGAAACAAAACACATTTTTGCCTCTTCTTCCTTTTTTTAGTCAATCGGACTCTGCAGTGTTAACAACTCGCTACGACGGTTTTATTCCACATCCTCCGTCGCCTCTTCTTCGGGTAAATTCGGCTGCATTATTGGTGCCAGGTCAGCTGTCAGCAGCCTTGCCAGGGAGTAGGCACAAACATAATTCTCTCTAATCTTCCTTCTGTCATCCATGTGCATGCAGGGGACCATCTCTCCCGTCATTTGGTCCAAGTGATTATCCCAGTGATTTTTCACTTGGTTGCTGCTAATGTATAGAGGCTGATGATTACAGTGTGATTAGAGGGAAAGGTGAAATAGCATGTCTAATATGGTGCAGGAGATAATTGAAGGGTAGTGAGCACAGACATTAGCCAGGTTCGAAAACGCTGTTCCGAGGGGAGAGCTGCTGAACGGTTGTGCTGCGGTTTTTTTTGGAAAGGCTTGGCCGCTCTTAGGACAGAGGAAGGGGGAAGATAGGTGGTAGACGACATGCTCGTATCAAGGATGGAAATCAAGATCTTATCTGAATGACAAAGGCAGTACATTAAAAAAACTCTTGAATCTGCTGGCACATTTTTATCAGTTCTTCCTTCAGTGATTTGGAACAGTTCTGGTTTGCTTTAGGTAAGAAAGAGGGAGGTGATAGCGAGAAGGAAAAAGAAGAAGAGTCTCAGTAGTAAACATGAAATGAACGGACCGGTTTCCAACGTGCTCAAACTGCAGTCCCAATTAACACCCTAACCCTGATCTTTGAAAGCATATAGCGCAGATTTATCACCGGGAGCTTGATTACAGCTTCTAATTTTATCGGTTAAATCATCAACGTAGACGTTTTAAAGGATGCTGAGTTGTTGACTTCCTCTTCTTCTTCCCCCTCTCTCTCTCTCCCTCCTCCTTGCCTGGTCCTGCCTCTTACTGCCAGCTGTCTGTGCTCAGAAGGGCTGGTGTACGGATGTGAGCTGGTGTTCGGCAGAGAAAATTGGGGAAGTGCTCGTAGCGACTGAAACAGCCTCGCTCCTCCCTCTAGACTCACTCCAAACATATTGATCTGGTTTTAGAGAAGAGGCTGCTTCCAGAGCTCCATAACAGTCGAAATAAAGGCTACAGAACTCTAAATCAAGACATGACAGTGCTGGAGCGCTTTACTCTGCCTTGCTTGGCATCAGTGTCAGTGAAGCTACAGGCGGATGATGAATGATGGTTAAGAGTGGCTGTTGGAATTAATTTAGATATAACCTGTTTAAGCAGTGGCTTCTTTTTTTTTTTTTTCCTTCCATAGGCCCTTTGTATAATAGATGAAGAAAGCAGGTCAGGGGAAAATGTTAACAGTGGAATTTACATTATATTTGACAGAGCGAAATGAGCTCTAAAAGCCTGCACTCCTTTGCCATCAATGCAGTAAATTGAATTTGTCTTCAGAGAAATGTTTGTTTTTATCTGCCAAGAGACAAGATGATTTCTTTTTTTTTTTCTCTAGTCTGAAGTTTCGCAGCAGCTCCAGTGGACACATGCATCCTCAGTTAGCTTCGTTGAGGGAATTCCAACACCAGAAAGGGGCCAGTTGGTTTACTAAACCGAGTTCATTCTGCTGGCAGTTTCAGTAGCTGTCACCTAACTCTTCCTCCCGCCCTCCCACCCTTTATGGCGTTCCCTTCATCATCATCATCATCATCATCAATTTGTCTTTCAACCATTTCTTTCCAACAATTTGTGGCTTCACAATTCAGACTTCATGTTGCAATACAAAAAGGTCAAGGAAAAAAAACGAAACAAACAGAAAAACAAACAGAAAACACCCCCATGTCCATTTTTACTTGGTCTTTACAGTGGATTGTCGCTTGAACAACAAAAGGCTAGCGAGAAGCCTTAAACATCTGCACCCTGTCCAGCACAGACATCAGTTAGTTCAGTCTTTTATTTTTTTTCCTCTCTCTCTCTCGCTCTCTTCTTGCCATCCTCTTTTTTTTTTCCTCTTCTTCTTCTTCCAGAACAGTCTGTTTGTAGCTGTCAGAGAGTGCGGTGACTTATACATCATGATGAGCGAGATATCCAGTGGCTGATACCTTTAACATCCAAGAGAAAGAGACTTGTTGCGTACGGGGGCAGATGAATGTTCCCCCTTTTCCCCCCTCTTTTTGCCCCCTTTTCATTACGACTTCAAGTATTTTTTTTTTTTTAAACAACAGCAAAAGTTAGCAAATCTACTTTTTTTTCTTTTTTTTTTCTAGACTACTTAACTATTCTACAACCTGGTGCTAAATCAGCATCCAGAGCAAAAGATCAGCCCCTATACTACGATTCCATGTCGTCTTTTTTTTTTTTTTTTTTATACATTATTTCCATTTTCTTTTATTCGTACTTACAGTAGGCCACTGGATATTGATTTAATGATTTTTTTGACTACGAGTAAATTGTAATACTTGCAGCTACAAGGTATGAGTTTTTAAATATATATTTANCTTTTTTTTTTTTTTTTTTATACATTATTTCCATTTTCTTTTATTCGTACTTACAGTAGGCCACTGGATATTGATTTAATGATTTTTTTGACTACTGCCTAACTTTGTGTAACCAAGCTACAAGTCTCCTCTGGGATCAGATATATTTATATATTTATATATTTATATTCTTTTAAAAAGCGTTTAGTCCTTTGGTCCCTATTTCCTAAGGAATGATGCATGTAAATTATCCTGGATTCTCCACTTGTCTCCTCTTCCGTCTTGTTTTCTTCTTCGATCCAGAGCTTGCCCTGTCACAGAGCACAACACCTGTGTAGGCACAAAAACCAAAATGGCAGCAGGCTGGTGTGTGTGTTTGTGTGTAGTTGTGTGTGTGTGTGTGTGTGTGCGCGTGCACACACGCATGAGTTTGCTTCAGTACTTGTGTTGGCATTTGCACGTATTTATACATGTACAAAGTAAGTTTTTTTTTTTCCTTTTTTTTGTTTTTTTTTTAAGTGTAGCTTCTTTAAATGTGTATGTTTGGTTTGTTTTTCTGTGTTATGTGTTTATCTATATCCTGTGTCAGTATGCATGCTTTGAGCATAATGAGTCTATAAAGGTTTTTTTGTGTTTTTTTTGTTTTTTTGTTTTTTTTTCCCCATCATGTCTAAAAAACAGCAGCAAAAAGTTGGTCTCTGCAAAAAATCTTCTTCCACAGACGCCAAAGCAAAACAGGGAAAAAAGAGGCATTTGCGAAGAAAGGAAAAAAAAAAAAAAAGAATAAAAATAAAATAAATAAATTTAAAAAAAACAAAAAAAAAAAACAACAACTCTGGGATCCTTCTCTCAGTCACCCAATCTTTCAGCGGCTTTCCAGCAGGATCAAGGGACCACCCTTCCTTCATGATATGTAGCAGAGCAAGAAGTCTTTGTACTTTTACTGCACTTGTGGAAATAAGGTGTTGTGGCCCTTCATCCTGTGACACAGAGAGAGAGGGAGAGGGAGAGAGGGGGAGAGAGAAAGAGACGGGGGAGAATAAGGAGAGTGGATTCAGTGAGGCTGCGGCAAACATGCTCAGGGTTGCTGGCTCCTGGTTATCACACAGACTGACAGGCACAGCCAACAGCATGAGAAACAGACGGGGAAGAGGAGAGAGAAAAAAAAAAGAGGAGTGTGTCAATCACAACCAGAAATAAGTGGGCTAGAGGTGGGGTGGAAGATTTGTGTTTTAACCATATGGAACAGACATCTACACTGTGACAGCACTAATCCAACGAAGGCCTAATTTAAACTGACTACATCGCTCTGTGTGAGAAAAAAAAAAATCTCGTCTGAGATGTTGCTGTCATTCATCTTTTTTTTTTGTTAATTCATTACAAACAAACTACAAAAGGAACAAGAAACGAAACATGAAGAAAACAAGACGAGCGTGTGCGAGTGTTAAATCAGTGTAATAATCAGAATGAAAGAAAAGCTGATGGTTGTCCAACGTGAAGGGAAAAAAATATATATTTCAAGGAATAGCCTCTAATTAGGATACCATGAAAACCCCAACCTAGCATCTCCCCCCTTTGCCTTTTGTGTTCACTTGATATGTTGCACTGTTAATAAATGTGTCCGTGCTGTCAGGCTCGGAATATAAAAGATCGAGTTTACAGCCTATCATCTCTAATATGTTGTGAGCTGTGATGTGGGTGAAGAAAGGCTATGAAATCACAGCAAATCACTCTCTGGGAGTGAACATGAAAGGGTCTGACTTTGTGACGGGAACACGCGCCCAGACGCTCTTTGTTCTACCTTTCCATTCCTGTAAATGAGCTTGTTACCATTTCATAATAGATCTGCTTTTTAGATGGGGGGGTGGGGGGAGCGGAGATTCAAACTTATTTCTTATGTGTGCCAAAGCGAGCTCTGCCATTAGCCGCATAAAGCACTAACAGTCCCGATTACAGATGCCCTCTTTTATAAGCCACTAGCAATTCTCCTTATAGCACAGAGAAAGAAACACACAGTGGCTTTAAAATTCTATTTTTTTTTCGCCCCCAAGTAAACAGCTTTTTTTTTTTTTTTTTTGAAAACCTCACAACTATTTCAACTTTGTCATATAATAGAATTTATTTTCCAGTGTTTTTTTTTTTTTTTTCTCCACCCCACACCGCCACCTACTTAGATGGCTCCATAAAAGACACCTGGCAGTTTAAGGGCATAGTTGAAGCCAGAAAAACCTTTTTCCCTCCTGGCTTGCCCGGCTAGACGCACCCCCCCTGAGTTCATTGGATAGACTATGGGAGGGAGAGTCGCCCGCAGGGCTTCTGAAAGAATAGGGCAGTGCGAGTTAGATGAAAACGACTAACTCTAATCAGGTTTGGCCTGGAGGGTTAGCAACAAACTCCCTTGCAAAGAAAGGACCTTTTTTGGCTGTGAAGCTGCCTTTTCATTTTACAACAATTATCTCACATGCAAGCAGCAAAAACATAAGATCTTATTTATGTGGTGGCGTAATCCTACTAAAAATACAAAAAGACAACAGGCAGCCAATACTCATCCCAGGCTTTTGTGTTTCGTTCTATTTTTCACTCCCTGCTTAAACATCTATATGTGCATGGCATGTCGGCGCGGTGGACGGATTTTGGCCATGTGGGTCTGTAGCGCTGCCTGCAGCTCTTCTATCACGATGTAATTGGTTTGCACCCTCATAAATAAATAAATGGGAAGTGATTCTCATGTTAGGCAAACAAAACAATCTTGCAGAAGTACTCCCTGTGCAGATGGAATCCACGGAGAAGTGGAGTGTCAACATTTGCCTGTGCTCTCTGTGTGAACGTTGGAGATTTAATTGGCTACACAAACATAGGGTCATCTTGGCCATCTCTCAGCTAAACAGCTGTCGATCGGAGGGAGAAAAAGGTCCTTTTTGCAAAGACGCGGACTTTAATAAAAAAAAAAAAAGAAGAAGTACGTGGAAAAAAAAAAAAAAATCATAGTTTGCTAGAAGGAAAAAACACTGTTGATGTGAATGTGAAGAAATAGAGAAATAGAAAAATACAGTACATTCATACACATGAACCCCACAAGAGAAAGTAAAACATCACAAGGGCACACGGTACAATAGCACAAAGGGTTAAAGGCCACTTCCAGTTATAATCAACCAAACCAGTCAACACGTCAGTACAGGTACCAGCCAAGAACGGCATCGATTACTGCACTCCACAAACTGCCAATGTACAATATACAGTATATATAAATATATATATAAAAAGGAGGGCAGAATATAAAAGAGATAGAGTTCAGAGATATCAATCAACTCCACGTCATGCAACGCAGTCACAGTCCCACCACATGACGTCATCCAAAAGAAAATGACACCATGGGTTCAACTTACAGCTGTGGGAACTTGGCCCCATGACAGGTGTAGGGGGGGTGTGTGGCTATAGCGGAGAAAGGCCACCTCACACTGTGATTGGCCGTGTCAGGTTGCCAGGTTGGTGGGGGTGCAAAAGAAGGAAAAAAACAAGTGGGATTTTCTTTTTTTCCTTAAGTCAGAATTCAAAGCACCCTTTCCATATTTGTTCCACACTCTCACTTATTCTGCCTGACAAATCAAATGAGGTTATTATGGTTATTACCATAAAACTGAAAAAAAAAAAAAGACAAGTAAAACAGAAATAACAGAGCAAATAATCTTCAACACAGCACAGAAAAAGGCTTTTTCTGTGCGTCAGTGTGGTGGTGAAATATTCTCAGGCTGACAACATTTGCAGGTTAAAAGGTTGAATTGATGTTTTTTATATTCACAAAGATAACCCTTATGGCAGAAATGCATATTTCAGAAACTTGTCCTGTCTACAGTAATTGGATTTGCCTTGCATTGTTTGCTATGAGGGTGGCCGTACAGTGAGTGCTTCAGCTTTTTTGCATTAAGTTTATCTTTAAGACACAGAACGCAATTTCAGAGTAGCAGGGCTCCTGAGACCAGCCGAAGAGAATGCTGTCTGATCGTGTTTTTAATTCAACTTCAAAGCAAAATTGTCTGTGTTGGAGAGAGAGAAAAAAAAAAGGTGGCTTCTGAAGCTATCTACATATTGAAGTTTTTACCTATAAGGAACAAAAAGGAGGGAAAGAAAAAAAATCATTCAAGTTTCATCAAAGTTTTTCATCATAATAAAGTAGCTTAGTAAGAATTTAGAAAACGAAACACTTGAACTTATTTAAGTCTGTTGCTCCAGAAGTCATTGTGCGGTCTGCCACCTTGCATGAATACCTGCGCGCTTAATGAAAAGCAAACAAGTTGTTTTCTTTCAAATACATTTAACGTATTTAAAATCGTCTGCAATTCGTGGGAGTCTCTAAATGTGAAGCTGTGATACAGAACTGGCTTCAGAAGTTGATCTTTTCTTTAATGTTTTCATGGAATTGGTCTCGGTTTTGCTCTGTTGGTTTTCTTTAACCCAGCTCCAGAAGTGGTGTAATAACAGAAGAAAAACACAGACATGGATTGAAATGGACTGCAGACGAAGGAAGACGTGGACGCACACACACACACACTCGCGCGCACACACACACACACACACACACGCACACACACACCTCCTGATTAAGTGACAGAATGTTATTGTGGGAAATGTCTTGGAGGCATTCTGAGTATATCTCAATGACTGTCCTGTCATTCAGTGCGGTTGCAGGATACTTTCCATTTGTCCCTTTTTGATGTGCTAAATCAAATTCACCCCACCCCCTTTCTCTTCTCAGTGTGTCTGCTTTGAAAGCCTCTTCTCAATTAGCAGGGCATAGCTCTATTCAAATGCTATCAGGGAACTGATAAAGGGAGCATCTATCATTTGTATTGCATACCACCTTCCATTAATGCCATCCTGTGGCTTTTAAAGTGTCAAATCTAAAACAAACAAATGGTATTACCATGCTTTTATTTATGGGGGAATACAATCCGGGCTCGTGTTATTGTAATGAAAAGTTGTCCAGCCAATTGGGTGAAAAGAGCACGCGTCTGTATTATTCTCCCACCGGCGGCCGCTGTTTTTAACAGATGGGTGTTGATTGTTTGAATCGAGTGTGACACTGAAATTAGTCCGTTGAGTGATGCTGCTACTTTAAGCAAACCGTCTTTTTATAGTTTTGTACGAAGGCTCTTACTTTTTAAGGGTCAAAACAAAGAAATGTTGACTAATGAAGATTTCTCAGCACCAGTAGGTAACCGGGCTGCAAGATCCTCATAACAGTTAAAACTCTCCTTCGCTGTGCACCTGAATCCTGCTCACAGGTGTTAATGCAGCGCGGTTAAACAAAAAAACTGCCACACAGCAAATTTCTATCATGAATAGTAATTGTAGGATAAAAACGTACGTTGAAATGAATGCGTATTATTTATTGTATAACGTCAACAACATAAATAGTCAAAGATCTGCGCTGCTTGGCTGCAAGTTAATAATTACAACACTGCAGGCATGTCTAAATCATTTTCATTTATTAGTTGGAGATAAATCTGTGAGCGAGTGGCTTCCTCAGACTGATCAGCAACAGGTGTGCGCTGGTAAAGACCGTCCCACTGCTTGAACAGTTGCCGTGATCCATATCATCTGTCATGTACAATGAGCGATACATGTGTTTATATGCTGGTAAAAAGGTTGCACATGTAAACAGAAGCGACTTCAGAATAAATGTATGAATGGAAAATCTTTACAACAGCACCCACTTTGCTGATTCTGTGATGACTGAAGAAGCCAAACTGTGACATATATTATTCGCTCACACGTTTCTAAATATAGCAATATATGCAAATAATTGTGTGAACTGCAAGCTACAGGAAGACACGCTATCTTTATAGGGTAACACAAGAACTTGTGCTCATGTGACGTGCCCGTGTTGTTATTTTAATATTCGGGAAACAAAGATTGGCAAACATGTGAAAGTGAACTCTGATTGTTTTTAGCTGTGAACAGATTGGTGAAGCATCACTTGAACTAACCGATGGCGCTGAGAAGGGTTGGTGCTGTTCTCTGCCATCATATAATCCACTGCAGAGTGTAAGTGCTTATCCATTAGGCATCTTTTTTTTTTTCTTTTAATTTATTTCTGCAAGCACAAACTTTTTCTTTAAACATTTACCCGTCATGCTCCCTGGAAGTCTAAATCTACTCTGTGTTATTGTGCATCTCCTCAACGATTTTTTTTTTTTTTCCCTGTGAGTCAAGGTTTAGCTTGGATTTTCCTAAGCAGCTGACAGAAATCTAATGCTGAGCTATTTTAGGAGAGAAATTATTGCTATCTGGTTTTAGAAATGTGTAGCTAAACAACTTGCATCGATTCCACAACGCTATACCCAGTAGACAGGTAATTATGCACAGCTGGGTATTGATGATGTCATCAATTTCCTCTGGAGCTTCCTGCAGGTACAAATTAGATTAGACAAACCGCAGAAGAAAGAAAGAAACAAACAAAAAAAAACAACATTTCTGTGGAAGAGGGCAACCTGACAAAAGTCTCCAGAGGCTGTTTCTGTGAAAAGACCCTGTGCGTTCTAGAAACTAGTGCTCTGACTTTTCCAGTATTTAAAACACCTTTCCTCGAAATGATACGAGTTTGATGTCATAACAGGGCTCATGGGGATGAAGTCAGAGCTCAATTACTGAACGAGGTTTTCCTTTAGTTGGCTGCTTTCAACGCTAAACTAAGCTAATTTTGTGGCTTTATTAGACATATCGATGACCACGTGTAAATTTCAACAGAGTATTTTACGCAGCGGTGGCTGATGGGATTTCTATTAGCTGGATTATTGGGTAGTTGGTTAAGAAGATTTTCCTCTTTGCCTACTTTACCCAACACCTCAGTGGAAAGAGGAGCTCACACTGTTGCTGTTCGTTGTAAATATGGTCAAAAATTAAAAGGAGAAATCAGAAGAAGGAAACTTAAAATAATAAAATTGCTATAAATTGTCATAAAATTCTTTTTTGTACTTATTATTATATTTCCATATACATCTATATCATGTTTTTTTCTTCTTCTTTTTTTTTTTTTTACAATTGAAAATATAAAGTATTATTCTGAAATGCTCTGATGAAAGATCACAGGTTATTACATCCATACATATCTATGCCTCTTTCTGAATCAGTATTTTTGTCTTTCTATCTCTCGCCCTATGTGTGTTTTTTCCTTTTATTCTATATTTAAAATATACAGAATTGTATTATTATTGCTCTGATAAAAGACTGAAGAATATTAAAAAGAGGATAAAATCCTACATAGATCTGAATTTTAAGGAGTAATCAGAATTTTAAGATTTGAGGCAGTGAACTCTTAGAAATTCACTGCATCACCCTACCAACGCTGTCTAAATACATAACTATGTCGTCCAAGTGGATAGTTTTCAGTTTGGCACGGCTGTTACTGTACCTGGGTATGGACAGCAGACGAGTCAGTAAGGTCGGTTGGCATCCTTTGGCCGCTTTAGCTGCACCTTCAGCCTCTTCATGCCTATCTGAAAGCCGTTCATGGCCTGGATAGCGGCTTGAGCGCTGGACGGGTTATCAAAACTCACAAAGCCTGAAACAAGAACATAGGACGGGAGAGGGAGAGTAATGGCAACATAGGGGGGGAAAAAATAAAACATATGAAGGAAGAAGAATGGGGGGAGATGAGAGAGAAACAGGAAGAAGAGAAAAGGAGAGGGATGGAAATAAGGAAAAAAAAAAAAAAGACAAGCGAGATGAAAGAAAAAAGAGAGAGAGAGAGGAGAAGAAAAAAAAAAGACCCTTTTTAGCTCTCAACAATGACACAACAATAGCTCTTTGTTTTCTCTTTTCAGCAGATTAATTGAAAATCTCTGAATTAAAAAGATTACATAAAATACCACAAAGGCTAATAACACAGATATTAAAAATCAAACGAAGAAGAGCTATTAGAAACCGGGAGTTTAACTTGAGCAGAGAACAAAAAAAAACATGAAAAGGTGTTCAAAGATTAGAGAGGGGGGAAAAAAAAAGGGAGTCTCATGTCGTGTGTGGATTTTTAGAGCAAAGCAGCGTCTGTAAATGTTACCTGAGTGTGTGTGTGTGTGACAGAACGTGTACTCCCATGCATGTGTGCGACTGAGCGTGTATCTAAGTAAAGAGCAAGGGGCATGGGGGTCGTGACGAGATGCTCGGAGCAAGGTGTGTAGGACGGAGGTGCCTGCTGCTCTGAGTTATCACCTGGGTGTTGAGGCGGAATGAGCCCACAGCTTTCCACACCGGGACTCCTTGCCTGCTCTTATCAGACACCTCTGTGATTGACGGCCGGAATTTTCCGCCTGCCAGCTGATTTGATCACACCGCTATGGGTCCAATTTAATTTGGGGGGAGAGGGCAGGCTTTTGTCAGTGCGGGTGAGATAAGGCTGCTGCTTTTACAAACCCTTTAAACAAACTGAGCAGGGAAGGGCCTGTCAGTTGGTAGTGATCCCCCTCCCAATCCTACAAACGCACACACACACACACTATCCCTGGCTTTAATGAATCTCCATACCTCACATTTACATCCACATGCCAAAAAAAAAAAAAAAAAGCGATAGGATTCTGGGGGTCAAAGTACAGAGAAAGAGGCAAACTCTTTAATGCCTGCACATTATACCCATCCAAAAAGCAGAATCCGAGAGTTGAACACGCTTCCAATTTCAGCTATTTTCTCGACACTAACCGGCTGCTGATGTGTCACGTCTTTGATGCAGCACTGAGTGTGCAGTGCTGAGCAACCCAATACCCCAAACACTACTACTGTTTGAGGTATGGCTCTCATTGCAGCCATCCATATCAGCAAGAGTGCTGCATGCATTGTAATGTTATGCATTTTTAATAAAAACACAGCCAGAGTTATAAACATTATTGGGTGAGAATAAGGAGAATTCAAGTCAAGGACCAGGTTGGGCAGCTGAGATTACTGCAGTACTGAAGTATTACATTGCCCCCAGTCAGATTAATAAAATAATTACAAACGGTGATGCTGTGCTGTTTCTGGGCTGGTAGTAGAGGCAGGTGAGGGAATGATTCTCTGCCAAAACTGAGTAGTCAGATATTGTAATTGGAAGCTTGCAGACTTCACATCAGATGTTTATTTGATTATTTATTGTGGTGATTATTTTTTTATGTTTGCGAGTATTGATTACATATTTGCTTGTCCTTTTATTGGACAGGTGTGGCTTTAGCGTGGCTGCTAAAAAACAATTTAAAAGTGTTAACTAATGTTGACTCTCCATATTAACCGTATAGATGAGCACTTCTAAAACAAACTTGGAGAGGCAACTTTCCCTGACTTAACAGTGAGACGGAACTCAAAGGCAAAACAGCTGAAAAAAATGAAGTAGAGGTAAGAAGAGCAGGGAAAGGTATATCCTATTCTCAGAAACGCTTTAGGTAAATTGCATCTCCTTGTGTATGGTTTTTTTTTCCCCACCGTATCTAAAAAGCAGAGTACTTCCTATTTTAGGTGTGTGTCTTATTCCATTCTCGCAAGACCTTTTGAAATTTGTTTTCAAGCTAATTCCAGCTAATTCCACTCAACAAGGTAAGCTTTGATCACTTTTAAAAGTCAATATTGAGTGACTAAATGCAGAGGATTAAGACTAATGTTGTATCCATAGAGTCCCAGGTTAAACTAAACATAACCATATTATAGCTCCTTATCAGTCAGTGTCTGTGGGGTGAAAACATTTGCTTTATGGATGTTCTATACATTTCCATGACTCTTTATTTAGCTTCATTAGCACTGAGCTTGGTAAAATCATCAATCACTACCGATTGCACACGCTACCCACTCAACTAAATTAAGTTCCTACGACCTGAATCACTTGTGATTTCTCGTCGTCTTAATTTTTTATAATTGCTTTGAGGTGAAATATTTTTTTTAAATCCCCTGCTTTTCTGCGTCTCACCTGTGCAAGTGTTTAATATCGCACCGCGACACGTATTCACATCCATTTTTGTCACACTGCAAATAAATGCACTAAACTAAACAGACATCTGTCTGAGTTGACAGTGATGCATCCCTGAAGAGTTTGCTCCAAATCCTACTCCAGAGTTACACCCTTTATAAGAATGTGCTCCTCCGGTGACCTTTTTATCATATTCAGATTCTCCAGCTCCTCTGTAAACACTCCGTCTCTAAGACTGATGTCTGATTATCGTCTCATAAGATCCAAATATGTAGTTCGGTTCACCTGTGCTGCAGGGAAATGAGGCCACGTGCACGTAGATATTGCTGTTGACTCTTGAAATTAACCTTGCCCAAAGTATTTTTTAATTAAGATTATTAATAATATCAACTGAATATTTAGCATACTGTACACATAAAGAGTGCAGTACAGTGCTGTGGCATGTTGGCTGCTTTAGATGATGAAGGTAAGGTAAAGTTTATTTAATAGAAAAAAAGGGGAAAATTGAAGTGGATTATTCAAATTAGGACATGCTGCTGAAAGGACAGTGAGACTGATGCAGACATACTGTACAAACTGAAGTGTTTATATTTTACATATATAAATAATTAACCTATCCAAATTTGAATACTCGCACTGCTTTGGAAGTTTTCTAGCAGTAATAAGGTCATGCTGTTTATTTAGTAGGCACTGTTACAGTGCTTTGGATAATTGGAAAGGTAAGTATATTTTTAGCTTTTATACATCTGTCTCTTCTTTTTATTTTATTTTATTTTTACACCTGTGCTTCTCATGTAGATGCATACAGACGTCCATTTTTCCATGAACCACGCCATCGAGGCTAAACTCACATTTTTTAAGACGAAGTGCTCCAAGTTCTTGGAGGCCTAATAACCTATTCCCCTTAATGCACAGCATCTTCTGCCTAATTTGTTAATGTCCTACAAAAGAGCCCCGGGGCTCCTGCTATAAAAAGGAGGGAGAAATGAGTGGAAAAAGAAAAAAAAAAAAAAACCTTACAAAAAGAATCGTGGGTTAAGTTGCTGTTTTTCAGCTAAGATCTTAATTACTAGCTGTGGAAAATAAGCCGGTGAGACTGATGAGGTCACCGCCCCTTTGTCCTTCCCCCTTGTTGACTGACGGATAGTGATAGCGAGAGGCATATGTTTAGAGGAGAACACACACAGGGGGGAGAGAGAGAGAGACAGAGGGGGGAGAGAGACTGTCTGAGATGGACAGAGAGAGAGAGAGAGACAGTGATGAGGGAAGAGGGGGGAGAAGAGAGAGCCTCATAGACTTGTCATGTTGAAGAGAAACTGAAAGAAAGCCAATGCTGGGAGTCTCTCTCTCTCTCTTTCTCTCTCTCTCTCTCTTTCTCCCCCCCCATCGTCTCCTGGGTGCTGCTGTCCAACTGAATCAACAGCAAGGCCCACACCAGTCTATTATTATCTCTTTAAGCCCATGGATTCCACCTGCACCGCCTCCACCCTGATGAACTGGTTTGCTGTGTGGGAGGCGAGAGAAGGGAGGGAAAAGGGGGGCTCGGTGGGATGCTGCTGGGTTGCCCGGCTGGAGGATTGTGGGGAGTCTGGGAAAATGCTCCCCTCTTGGGTAAAGGAGGCTGGAGAAAGGGGAAACGGATGCTAATTGTCTCAGGGAAGGTGTGAGAGGGTTGTGAATACATGCGCGTGAGGAGGGGGGGAAATAACAACTGCTGATAGATGTTTGGGTCGGTGGCTCGGTGACACGGTGGGTTTGTGATTTTCGGTGATGAGAGCATCCACCTTCTTCACATCAACCCCCTTTTTCCCATTACTGCCGAGCCCCACCATCTTCGGCTTTGGACCCAGGGAGTACTGCTCCTTGATCTCCCTCCTCGCCCCCCCTGTGCAGTGGCATGTAACGCCACTTTTAAAATGTTAATTTGTAGCTTGATTAGGACAGACACTGGGAATAAAAGCAAAAGCAAACACTAATTGCAGGGAAGCAACAAGAGACATGAGTAGATTACCAAACACAGCCACTGTATGACTTGGTTCATTTTAATGGATTTTTTTTTTCTTCCCCTTGTCTTCACCTGTGATTTTTATTTATTTATTTTTTTATAACTCACCGAAACATTTGCTCTGATTGGTCGCTCGGTCCACAAAGACTTTGGCGGAGATGACGTTACCGAAAGGTAGGAACATTTGCATGAGCTCAGCATCTCCAAACTCCTGGGGCAGGTGATAAATAAACAGGTTGCAACCTTCTGGCCCTGGTGATGAGAGAAAGACAACAGGAGGGTTGTGTGGGAACATAAACAGGAGATGCCCAGTGAGAGGGAGACTGAGCACAATAACATGGGTGGAAACTGACTATAAAGCAATCAAGGCAATGCTGTACACATGCATAAATACCAAACTCTCATTATGTTGCCAAGCTGTGGCAAAAAAAAAGAGAAAAGAGTGTTGCTTAACCTGGTTATTTGTGAAATATACACAGCTTTATATGATTTTTTTCAAGTATTATAAGGTCAAACTGGTTTGTTGAGCTTTTTTTTTTTTCCATTTGAATCCTCACTTGGACGCTGTTTTGCTTCATAACTGGATAGGGATGGGGCACTTTACTAAATCATACTATACGCTTACATTCGACTGTTGTATCAGAAACTGTGCTGACAATAGCGATGCACAGCCGCAGAGCAGCAGAAATAGGAGAAGTGAAAGAGGAAAACAGCCAGAGATAAATACAGAGACAACAAGAGGAGCTGATTGAAAGAAAAAGATTGAGACGGTTATATTGGGAAACCGAGACACAGAGAAACAGAGAGAGGAGGCAGAGCACGCATTAAGACATAAGCCAAGTTTTTGCCCCAATTACTGTGTGACAGTAGGACTGTCTTCCAATCTCTCTCCATCCCTCCATACTCATCCAACCAGCTGCCACATATTGTACAGGCCAATCTGGATAAAGGCAGGAATGAACTGGAGAGAGACAGAAAGAGAGCAAACCATGGACACATAGAGGGAGGAAGAGAGAGAGAGAGAGAGAGAGAGAGAGAGAGAGATGTGATGGACTCAGGGACAGTAAGCTTGCAGCTGGCTGCCTGGCTAGCTTTCTCTCCTGTCTCATTGCTCAGGGTGATAGCATGACGAGATGAGACTGGGTCTGGTGAGAAGGCTGATAAGAGGGCTGCAGTGGTGGCTGGCTGTAGTGCTGCTATGCCTCGGTGAGATAGAGGACACACACACACACACACACACACACACACACAGGTTGACAGAGTGAGGATTTTTTTTTTTTTTTTTTAAAGGGCTGAATCTCAGTTCTGTCTGTTTAGGTGTCGCCCATTATGGTGAATTCTTGCTTTGAAAAGAAGTGGTTTGTTTGAGGGAATGAAATGCCTGCCGCTGCTGCATAAAGACGTTTGGTAGGTTGTTTTTGTGGCATGCTGCATATTTGTTCACTTTCCCCTTACAAGCATGACACCCCTTGTTTTTTTTTGTGTGTGATCACATGACCACTTCGGGCACCTATATGTCATATATGCTGGTCTGTACATCCAGCTGTGTGAAAGGGAGACTAATGCTTGACTGGACAGTGTGAATATAAAATCCCATTCCTTGTACATCAACATGCAGGTGGGAGGTGCAATCAAGAAGTTGCGATGCCGTGCCTATAAAAAGCCAAAAGCTGTAGCTCATTTACATATTGTATCCCCTTCAAAGTGGTCTTCCCGTGCAGTGATATACTGCTGCTTCCACATTTGGAATGCTCCCTTTTCTGTAAGCGCATCAAGCACCATCGCAAACTGCTTCTATTCTTCTTTAAGTTCACTTTGTGGAAGAGGAGGAGCCAAAATCTTGGCAATTAGGACTGGGGGGAATGACAAATTCACTGCGTGAAAGCCTGTGAATGTCGAAAAACAAAACCAACGCACACGCTCTTGATCACACTGCTGGACCGATGCGCCGTTTGAAGACCGCCGTTTGGCCTCTGGGTAGTCATAGACCATAGCAGCATTAGACCCCACTCTTGTCACCAGTGATGATCCTCAACGTGATTATTGCTCTTTGTTCAAATTTGAAGTCCTTGGTAAAATTGCAAATGTGCACCCATTAGTAGTGACGATGCTGCTTCCATGGAGTGTTCCAAGAAGTGCTGTGAGCAGTATATCGCTGTGCAAGAAGACTGCTTTGAACGGGGAGAGTGGCCATATTTGAATCAAGTAGGAGTTTGCTTTTTGGGTAATTGGAAAATACTTAAACGGTGCCACGTTCTAATCAACCTTATACCTCATATTTAGTTATTCTTTGCTATATGTTTTCAAGGCAGTCAAAAAAGTAAATATCGCTATGACTAATTTTTTTTACAGAGAAGGTCGTTTTGTTGCTAACATTTCACTAAACATTATTTACAGCATTCTGATCAAATTGCATATTTGGTATTTTGTCCTTTATAGCAAAGCATTAAGGTGCAAAGTGCAAAATTAGCTTCAAGTACATGAAGCTGATGCGGCTGCCATGTTGAAAACCAAGATTTTCATATCTTAGAACTTCTAAAATTCAAAACCATCCATAATTTTCACACATAAAAACCTGTTTAGGCCTCTTTGTGGAGAACTGCTGCATATATGAAAAAAAAATGTATAAGGCTTTTATTTGTGACTGAAGAGGGAATTATGTATAATCTTATAAATTGGCTCAACTTGTGTTACTTAGAGCAGCGTCTTTCAGACTCCAAGTTGGTCCTTATCACTGTTTGAGGCTAGTTTATTGAGGTTGCAATACTCGCATAAAGACAACCTGATTTTCTGGACAAACTGTTGACAGCTGGAGATGCATTGTGGGTAATATAAGCATCAAATTTTGGCACGGATGAATAATGCATGGAACTAAAATACAAAAAATATATGTATTTGTTGCAGCACTGGTGATACTGACAACAATAATGTCGCCTAAGGGAGACATTGCAGTAAATAAACAGCTTTACCTGGAGTTAGCTTTGTTTTTACGAACTTCACTCACCTCTAATTCCCATCTAGAATCTCATTCTAACTCTGCAATTTTGGCTCTATTTTTGGGGGCTTTTTCAGCCCAAATCACTATGCATGTAAACAGTGCAAGCTGTTTAAATGCATAGATCTGTTACTGATCAGTAGTTCGCTGGGATTCTCTAATGTCTTAGGGTTTATGCTCCTTCCCGACTGTCAAAGCTTAAAAAGAAAAACACTCTTTATGTGCGCTTTGTTCAGTCTTAGGTCGGCTTCTCCCCTCCGCCGGCTTCTGCGTCGTCTTCAGGTTTCTCCCAAGGTTATGACTCCCAAAATAATCACAAGCTCGAATTCAAATTTTAAATGAAAAGTATGGCACCTGACACATCTTATCTTCCAGTTTTCAGCATTTGTCATCCCTCAAACAACTGCTGATGCATTGACTTGTATCATGCAACAAGCTCTTTTCATGTTGCACCACCCTGAACATATTCTGCTGATAGAATTATAGTCGTAGTGACACATTTATCCCGGTGCTCTCGAGGAAGATCTCGTTATTGCCAACAAAGACGTATTTGATGAAGTTGAAACTTCAGTAGGGCGATAGGAAAACCTTCTATTGTTTCAAGATTACAGCCGGTGATTTTTTTTTTGCTGCACTGTTTAAAATATGAGGCGTTCGCTTCATCCTTGTGGGTAATGCGACAGCGCTGCATTACTTTTTGGCATGACAAAATATTTGCTGTGTCAGTGTGCATCGCTATTCAATTATTAAAATGTAACACCGTGCTGCATAAGATGTTCTGCTGAAATAAAAAAGGACACTTTTTTTTTTTTTCCTCAAAGGCTACTGTGATGATTTGTGTGGTTAAAATTATAGTTTGGGATTTGGCAGGATTTTCCATGTTGACACACACACACACACACAAACGGACGCAGACTGATAAAATGTATAGCTGAAGTTGTTAGCTCTCAGTGGGAGGTTGAAGCCGAGGCTTGACTGTGCCTGTGTTTTCAGGTTTAGATGTCTCTTGTTAAATGGCAGGGCTGCAGACTGTGGCAGTGGACTGAGACAGGCTGGGACAGCAGCCAAAACCCAGAGGAGGCCAGAACTCAGACAGGCCACTGGCTCAACCAAGAATAGCTCTGTGTGTGTGTGTGTGTGTGTGTGTGTGTGTGTGCCTATGTGTGTGGCTGTGTTTGCATTGCCGTGACTTCTATAATTCTGGCTAATGATTAAAATGCTCCAATGTATCAATGAGAGACGGGATGTCTTTAACAACTGTGTGTTTTTTTTTCTCTGTGCTATGAAATTATGCCACCACGCAAAGTGAATAAGCTGCTGACATGTGTGAATAAGTACGTGTGCATCTGTCTTCAGTCGTACAGTTCTACACGGTGACCACTGCTTGCACCCGCACTGCTGCCAAAATTCTAACATAAACTAACTTTTTCCTCCAGGCAATGTTGGAAACACTCAATTTCAAGTCCATATATTGAATATTCATGCCACTCTATGCTGTCTCATACAATCATATAGATGAATAATTGAGACTGACGAATGGCGTCAAAAAGAGTGATTTACCATCACGGTATATCCTATGCTTTATTACATCTGATGCTGTGGCATAAGAACGAACACTACACTAGGAATGGTAATAAATGATTATGCATGCAGCTAATTAATCTGATGAATATTTATAACCACTTAAACACATTGTAATGGACTGATTAAGCAGTCCAACGCTGCGAGTTTGAATTAGTGCAGTTTTTGAATAATGACAGAGTAACTTTCCATCTCACTGCTAATGTTCTTCTCTTTAAATGGGGAGCCTTTTTCTCACATTTTCCCCAGCCAGCTTTTTCCCTCCCTCGCTAATTCAAAGCAGCGCAGCTACATTAGAATGGAACATGGCAATTATCACCTTTTATCTTGGGTGGGCGCGCTTGCTCGCTCTTACCTTCCCTCTGTTGCTGGGGAATGATGGTTGGTTGCTGGGGGAACGCTTGGCTGATTGGCGCATAGGCGGCAGGGTAGGCTGCTGTTGCAAAGGGAGAACCAGAGTGGAATTTTTCACATCTCCATTTTCATATTTGACACAACAAAACTCAAAGCATTATTCCATTGTTCATTTGCGTCCTCTAGACATTGCATAAATAAATTGCATTATGATGGGGAGCCTGGGCTCATTTGGCTGGTGGATCACTACACAAAGAGAATGGCAAAAGGGGAGTGGAGTGCAGTTCAACTAAGCAGACACACAAAGAAAGAGAGGGAGACTAACACCATGTTAATGAGAGCTGATGTCAGGCACAAAGCAGTGGTTATGAGAGGTCTGTGTCATCTCTCATGTAGGAGGCTATGGCAGGTTCAAATCCTCAGCTCTCGGTGTGCTTTTGGAATTAAGGTTTTTTTTTTTTTTTTTTTTGGTGAGGGTGTATAATCAAGTCAACTGAAAATCCTTTTGCAATCCTAATGTAAAGTAGCCTAATCCAGGAGGAAATTGGCTGGTCATCTGGCTATCTCTACCTGTCAGAGTGTCTACTGATGTGACAAACCGAAAGGGAGAGGGGGAGAGGCGAAGGGACAGATGGAGGAAGTGAGAGAGGTAGAGGAGGTAGGAGAGACGGATCACCTGCGTAGTGTTGGACGCCAGCATAAGCCTGTTGGAGAGGGTCGGTCACCGTTGGACTCTGTGCTGCAGAGAGAGACAAAAAAAAAAAGAGAGACAGAGAACGGAAGGCGACAGAGAAGAAAGCAAAAGAGACACAAAAAGAAAAGGACGAACAGTGGTCAAGACAGACACGGAGACAGAGAAAGAGATAGGGAGAATGTTAAAGAGCGAGGCAGAAATTGGCTTAGCTGTAGAGAACCATCGGGGGGTAAGATCACACAGGGAGTGGGGAGAAATTTGGGTTGTCATATCTTTCAGTTCTTCAAAATGCCTGTTCGCCCCAGATGTTTGCATCAAATATTAACAACATGCCAAACAAACCACTTTGTAGTTCATTACAATTGCAGCTGCCTTTGCATAATGCAGAGATGGGGAGCGAGTGTCTGTCAATTCTTCAGGAATCAGTCCCAGACAACATTAAGAAGCTGAGGACGGGCTGAGACACATCAAATTAACCATAATTGACTGATGGATGAACTGATGGATTCATCATGATACTGGGGCTGGCTTCTCAAAAATCTGCCAAAAGACGGTGCTGATTGACCCTCAAGCCTTAAACGCTTCAGTTCAAATCAGAAGAAGATGTCATGGGAGTGTGAAGTTAAAAAGACTCTTGTCAACATTTTAAACAGTATTACGCGATATAATTCAATTTGTCACCGCTGACATGTTGAACTTGCATTTTGGCAATTAGGTGATGTTCTTATTCAGATGGAGTACAGCTCCAGAATAATCAAACATTCATAGATCGCCGTCAGTGCGAGCAGCCAGGGTCAAAAGCGGGGTCAGAGCAACAGACTCATGACAGTGGATGCTACAAATATATCTCGTGTTTGCTGTGTGTAAACGTGATCGTCTCACCTGGGTAAGGATGAATACCATTGGTGTAGATGGGCTCAGATGTGGGCTGCCCGTTGCTTTGAGGCGGAAGGGCACTGAATCCGTTGACCCCAATAGGGGTGGCTATGCTGGGCACGGCTGTGGCAGAGATGCCCGGGGGTGTGCTGGTGCCTACAAATAGACACGGAGTCATTATGGAAACTGCAGGGCACAGGCTTCACATGCTCCACGCTCTAAACTCGAGGTACAAGAGAAGCGTACTTTTGTACTGAAATGTACATTTTCCTCACCTGCAGTGCTGTACGTAATGGACACAAATGTGTACCTTTTGACCCACCATGGAGGCAGTTTAGCACAAATTGGTACCTATTCAGGCTGAACTAAAGGTTCAGTGACTAAAATCAGTCATGGTTACACACAAATTGAAGGTGGTACAGGGGAGGAAAGGACTTATCCGATGCTGTAATCGAAAATAATGATGTTTTTCTGAATATTTCATTTGGTGCCCTTGTTTATAGCTTCGTTTTTGTCACTTGGGGTACATAACAACACTTTTAAAGGTACACAAACCAGTGGTTAAAAAAAAATCACTTTCAAGAAACGGTACCATAATGTACAGTGTATTGGATGTCGGGAGCTGTGCTGCTTTTTCTAAGCACCTTCCTTCCTTGCGGTGATATTCCAAGTCTGTCACCTTGTCAGTGCCCTTTTGTGCAGATGGAATTTTATTATTTTTCTTATCCAGGTGAAGGGCATTTAAGTCATGTAGGATTATGTTTGATAGGCATTACCTGGAATATGTAGGCCTTGTGGATTACAAATGCCAGGTACAGCGTCAAGCCACTTTATTTAATACATTTGCAATGACCCTGCCTTCAGGCGGCCTGCCTACTTAGTGTCGAGCCATCAAAGCTCCTCATGACAAGGGCCAAAAAGATAGTTCAGACTGGGGTCCAGGATTATCTCACACAAATCTTTGCTCTTATATTGTATAAGCCAAGGACTCTGCATCCAAAGTCATCGGATTGGCCGTGTTCCCAGAAAACACACACTGTCACAGAGACACAGAGTGAGAGAGCGACAGACAGAGGGAGAACGAAGAAGAGATAATGTGAGAGAAGAGGGAGAGAGAGGGGGAGAGAGAGAGAGAGAGAGAGAGACTATAATGTGGCTGCCAATGAGTGTAAAGGAATGCTGTACATCTTCTCCCATCATGCCTCACTCAGTACAAGGCTCCGCTTCCTTTAATTCAGCACTGACAGTGTCTGCTTCAACCTAGAAATCGGAGTCTACATCTTAAAAAATGTAACAAGGGCAGAAGCAGAAAGGCCTTGAATGAATATATTACTACTGCTTCTATAATTCTTGCTAATGATGAAAATGTTCCAGGCCAGTCATGAGAAATGGAGAAAGACGTCCTGCGCGAGTGTGTGTTTGCACGTGCCTCCGCTCTTGCACCTGTGCCAGTTAATGGTGCGTGTGTGTGTGTGTGTGTGTGTGTGTGTGTGTGTGTGTGTGTGTGTGGGTGTGTGAATGTATACCTGAGGACGGTGTCATGGGAGTAGCCACCAGGCCGTTGACATTGAAAGCTGCCATTTGCTGCATTTGCGCGGCAGCGATGGCTGCCATAGGGTTCAGGTAGGACCCTTGTGTTGCTGCCATCAGGGCTGCTTGCTGTTGCATCATCTGCTGTAGGATTAAAGAGCAGTGGGGAGAGAGGCGAAAGGCGGGAGGGATGGAGGGAAGGACAGAAAAGGAAAGGAGGGTGAAATAGCCGCAGGATCAGAGCATGTTTACTCTCACATCTCTGTTTGCTTGGCCCATGCCTTGTTCTTGAGCAGAGTGGTCCGTGTTGCCCTGCAGCTTCGCTTCCCAGCTCCAGTACGACCACTCTGGCCTTGTGCTCATTATAGTGACACAAGATAAAGGCTATGTGGTGAGATGAGTTCAGGAAGCTGGAGTCTGTGTATATCTTTGTGCACTGTATATGTATATGTAGGAGAGGGAGAAAAAAAAGGGGGGCTACAGTGGCAGAGTTAGAGCAGAGATTGTGCGTGAGTGGGCGATTCTCACCTGTCAGGGTGACTTGTTAGCTACTGTGTGAGTGTAAAATCTCACAGACTCCTAATTCAGGCTGTGACTTTCATGTGTGAATATGAAGTGGAGGTGGGGTGGGCTGACAGAGGAAGGGGTAGGGGGTGAACGGGTGTGGGTTCTTGGTAATGACGTGCGCCTCTGTTTGAGTAAAAAGAAATATGTGTGAGTAGATGAAATGTTAAAGAGGCAAGCTTGGGTTGGCTGTTTAAATTCACAGACCAAGTCAGGAGATGTGAAATGGAAAGTGAACATGAAGTGGATGCTTGCAACTGTGCGCAAGTGAAACGGCGTAGCGCTGAGCATACATGATAAGCAGCTTCCCTGGACAAATGAAGGGATAAAAAGACACAATACACAAAAAGCAGTGCAGAATTTTTTTGTTAAGCCTCTGTAATTGTGGATTCTTAACAGCCGTTTAATGGTGTGAATCACTTAAGGAGCTGTTCGCCGGGAGTGTCACATGCCTAGTGGGAGAGAGAGTGAGTTCAAGCCTCAAATCACAACAGTTTTTGTTTTCTTTTTTTAAAGCTCACCGTCTCCTCCCCCGCCGGGCTGAGACTTACAGCATGAGAGTAGGCGCCATAGGCCCCAAACTGGATGGTCATGGGACTGAAGATGCCGAGCTGCCCCGCCATCTGGTGCATCCTGCGCAGGGTTCTCTCCTTATCAGTGTCTGCAAATTTGACCACCAGGCTGGACGAGGCACCCTAAGGGACACATATTTTCACAAGGTTAGCAAAATACACACCCTAACTTACATGTTTAAACTTGGATTTGCAGGCAAGTAGGTCCAGGCTTTCTGTTTTTATTTTAAATGTGGGTCTTACTGAGTGGACAATGTCAGTTTTAACACAGTTGGATAACCAATAATGCAAACGTTTGGCAGCTACCAAGGTAACTATCAGTCAGGAGTGTTTTGCAGGTTGTACTTGTCACTTCAGCTGGTCAACGAAGTAGCAAGTGAAATGGTGTCTGTTTGCCAAAGTTGTGTGTACATCATTAAACCGTACAAATAACTATACACTTGGAAAAACCAAGAGACAACAGTGCTGTGACTTCAGCACTTTGGGAAGCTCGTGTGAATTTCTTACAAGTAGTTGCTGCTCTAGTTAACACGCGTTACCTGGAAGTGTGCAAATGTGTGAACATATTGAATACTATCAATCTGACCATAACCTAAATACAAGCCAGTTAGAAACAAGGTTGCCAAGTGCATGCATTGCATTTGCATGCTATATTATGTGGTTCAAAATAGCTTTCTTGCAGTGTGTGTGTGTGTGTGTGTGTGTGTGTGTGTTTCCCATGAGAAATGACCTACAACAAGGTAAAGGCTATGTAATTAAAAAACAACAAAAAAAGCGTGTGAGGCTGATCTGTATCGGTGCCACCACCTTCTTTTACTTAAAGTGTGAGTTCACTGTAGTCCCTGCAAAGGAGAACCGTGGTAAAAGAGTAATTTGTTTATGTCATCTGATGTCCAGCGTACAATACACCCAGCCTCGAAGAACGAATACCTCGAAACCAAGGAAGCCAGAGGAATTAAATATGCACCTCTCGTGACTGCAGTCATTTAGCTGTCAGCGTTAAATGGAAGAGAATTGTGAGTGATATTTGCTTTTGTGAACTTTCCAACTCCACTGTATACACTGCGAGTGAACTGTGATCCTAACCAGATCCCACAGGAGTCCCAGTCCCCCCACTGGTGAAGCTCCACTGAATACAGTACTGGGTAATTAGGTCTGACAAAAGCCTTCGGCATGTGGAGGGCGAAGTATTGACTAATGGCTCTTCCTTATGGCAGATATAGTTCCGTATTGATGTCCGTGCTCCTGAGTTTGCATCCAATTAAATCATTTGAGAGACAGAGACCAGAGTCAGTTCCTCATGTGACATCCAGGCAAGGAGAGAGGGAGGGGGAGTGTCTGTGTGTGAGTGAGAGACAGAGGGGGAGATACAGGGATGGAGAGAGAGGGAGGATGAGGAGGCTGCCAGGCAGAGAAAGCAGCTACAGACACTGTCAAGAGGACCAGGCTCCTATTTAATTACAGGCAGTGCATGCTGGGAAAGAGCACGGAGCACCACCAGGACAGAAGGACAGAGACAGCCAGGGGGCAGTCAGGATATGATTAGTAAGATCATAAAAGCAAAGACACAGGGAGAAAAGGACTCCATAATCACAACTTGGATTCATCTTTCACAAAATGTCTCATCCTGACAGGGTCAGTACAAATTCCGGCTTTGATTTAGATTTCCATATTTTTCTTGGGGTGTGGAAATCAGAAATGTGAGAGGAACTGCAGGGGACACGTTGACAGAGGAAGATGATGCGGATCAGTGAGAGTGATGCTGCCTACACCTGTTTCTTGTATATGATTACATGTAATTCTCTTCGTAAGAAATTGGAGTCGACAAAGCTAGGCTAAGCTGCTCTACAGGACCAAATTTTAATCTGTGGTTGCCACTTACAGAAGGCACGTTAGGAGAGCAGAGCTATCCAAACAGAAAATCATAAAAACAAACAAACGTGTGCTCCGTGAAGCTAAATGTTGCAATTGCATATTGTGTGTTCAGCTAGTGAACAAACACAGCCCCAGCCTTACTGTAGTTCGGCCTTACTTCGAGTTATTTCGCAGTAATTCATACAAAAAAAAGTGTGTCCTATTTTTGTAAGCGCTTCATGAAATTTTAAACAGGAGCAGCTAAGTGATAGTAGCATTGCGAGGGCAGTTTGCCAGGGTGGTCTCGTGCTTTGTGCTTTGGTGAGTCACGGCTGCTGAAACAAACATTGCATAATGCATACATATTTGTCCTGCCTACATGCAACGTTGATTATCGGTTCTGGACAGTTCCCTAAAGTCAGTCGCTATTTATTTAGGCCTCATCCTCCCCTAGGCGCCACTTTTTCACCAATCTGAATCTGTAACTTTCTGTATATATACATCAAAAAAAAAGGATAAATGTGCTAAACAAGACACAAACAAGTTTTTGCTGAGAAGTTTTTTGCAAGTTATTCGCTTCTGTTAGAAGTGTCTTATAAACATTCTATAAACACGACCGAGAGAATGTGCCGGCTGTAGATAACTGTGAGAAAGACGCTGGAATGAAGGAAGGCATCAGCACGGACCCCAGGGACAGTAGCGTCTCAGATGGGATCCTATCAGAGCCAGCCAGCACCCCACCTCAGGCCAGAGGAGACCCATCTGGTGTTTCTCCCTCGATGCCATTTCAATTAGTTAAATCAATACTCCGACATGGCAGCGTTAACGGCACAGTTTTTCCCTTTTCTAATTTCATTTCATTCCACCTCCTGACCTTTTTCCCTTCTTACTCAACTTTGTGGGCCAGTTGAAGGGACGGGGCTGTTGGATTTAATGAGGCTGGCACTGAGCAAACATCTTCCTCCAGCGTTGTTGCTCAAGTCTGCCCGCAGCGCAGGGGCCTGGCATTTAGATTACATTCATTTTCTGCTTTGTGTATCTGTGTATTCCTATATTCATTTAATACCTCATGAAGAATGCATTGTGGGCATCGGGACTGTGAAAGCCTCGGGCTGCCTGTACTCACTGCACCGTGACTCGAGATGAGGCGAGACTGGCCTGGTCTCGCTTCTCCCGGCAGAGCGCTCTGCTGCAGACGACAGCATGGGAGGAGACCCTCTCTACAATGTGTACACTGAATGGTCTTGGCAGCAGCACTAAAGCACTACAACAGCCTCTGCAGGTGTTGTCAGCGCTGCCACTCATGTCAGAGCCAAGCATTTTTTGACTTTCATCGCATGAAAACCAAAATATCCTCGAAAAAAAAAAAAAAAAAAGTTTAAAAAAAATTCTTTATCCTCGCCTCTGAACAGGATTGGAGGCCCAATCTGAAAAACAGATTTCGTTGTGATCTCTCACACGGATCAAGAGTTTCTATCCACATAAAGAAAGAGTAGTATGCGGCCAGGTAATGAAGGAACAGGTGGCGACAAAACAACAAGCGCTGGATGCAAAGCAGCTACTCCTCACACTGGCTGCAGAAAATCACAAGCTGACAAACAAACAGAATAATAACCTCCACCAGCATGACTCCTATACCTGGAGAGAAAATGAATTCGCCGAATTTGATAAGGGCCAACAGGGAGCCTTCACTTTTGACAGGTACAACTAAGGAATTTGTCACAGGTTCAAAAACTAATCTAATTTCTTGAACAACACACTTGACTTGTGAAAATCTCCCATATTGGATTTTGTATAGGCCGCGAAATGTGTAGATGGGAAAATACACAACGGTAATTGAGGGATTAGAACTCAACTACACCAGTGAAATGGCATTACGCTTTTATCTCGGCATTACTGTGATACAAAGACACTGGTGTTAAGTGTCTACCAACAGGTAAACAGACACTCATCTTCCATTCTCAACAGAGGCTTACAATAATACAATATAACGACACACTCAATGAAGGGAAAGCTGTCATTTCAAGGAGCATTCTAATGATCAGCCACTGAATTACTAAGAACCTTCTTACTTTTAAATGACAAATGGAATTTCCACACTTGTCTCAGGTTTCTGCGGACTTAAAATACCAAAATAATCAATTGAGAATCTGTAAAAAATTAATTGAATACACCATAACAAGTTTGTTTAGTAATTGGATGAACCCCCCCCTCATGGGCCTCGTATTGAACTCTCTGAACCTTGCTGCGTCTCTGCTCGCCTCATGAGAGGACTGTTTCTCATTAGCAGTGGATGATGCTGTCTTGGTCTGGCCTTGCTTTTTTTTTTTTTTTTTATACCACATATGGCTGCCTCTGCTGAGCACACTGCATCAAACCAAAGACACACCAGAACGCCGTCGTTCATAGTAGTATTTTCACTTGAGTGTACATTAAATTTTGTCCATAAACAGCTTCCACCGCGCTACGTAAGCAGCGCAAAAGCAAAAAAAAAAAAACACCCCATGTAGTATGTCAACTACAAGGCTGCAAGAGGTTCTGCAGTATAGTTCCATGTGGCATGTAATGAATCGTGTGTTGCAACGACGGTGTTCTCTGGCTCGGCCTTATCTCTCATTAATCCAGAACTATAGCGTCACACACATGCAGTCTGGTCGCTGCCAACACCAGCGAGCTCCACAGGTCCTGTCAGCCACGCTGTGACACCAAACATGACAATGTCTGCAATTTGCTGGGTGTTGTCTGCCTGCCCCTGCCTTTGCCATTTGAAGTTTTGCCACCTGTGCTCTGCAGCCTTATACTAATTCAACAGCTGAACCAGTGACCTGTTCTGTGCTCAATCACCTTTTAAGTTAATTTTGGAAGCACCTGCAATCTGCAATAAACATCAATTAAAGCTATGACCCGATCTATCAGCGCGTGCCCTTCGGTGACATCCCTTGCCCTTAAGCTTCATTAAAGCCTTTTCATTTTGGGCCAGCGTATTTTTGGTGCAGGTATTATTTATGGCATGTGCATGTGTGCCAGGTAACACAGATGCTGTAGAGAGAACATTAAGAGGGAAAGAGAGGCAGAGTGAGAGACAACTCTTTGTTCAAGGTTCATCCAGACCTCACAGCTGGCAGCAGGCAGTGAGCAGAGCAGCCCACTCTCCGAATCCTGCCTCCTGTTAGTCTGTTGTTGACGACATGTGGCAGTGATATTATCCAAATTAACTGCATCCCCCACCGGTACCAAAGCCTTAGTTGGATACTAATGGCCACCTTGCCTATTAATCTGAGAGGAAGTTGGATTTGGGGGAGAGGAGGATAACAGGTGCAGGGATAGAGGGAGAGAGATATGGATAATATAGATTATTAATGAACTCTTGGATGTCTCTTGATCTGCCCCAGGTTTGTTTGGGGCTCCATATGTCGCCTTGGACAGTTCATCTGCAGCAGACCTAAGGGTGGCTCGGTGGCGCGACCTAATGCGACCGTGCCGGCGCTATACAACAAGTCAACATGCGCATAGCGAGCAGAAGTAGTCGGCGTGAGCCAAACTTCCTGCACAAGAAAGCGAGAGAAACAAATATCCTCGCGGGAGTCAATTACGTGGATGTAAACATATTCTATTGATTGAGTCAACAAGATATTTGGAGGAGAAGATAAATATCCTGATTCTAATCAAATTTTAGCAAGAGGTCTGTCATAATTGCGCATGATCAGTGTGCAACATGATTATTCTTTGGCTCAGAGCCCTCTGCTTATTAAATTTTGACCCTTGTGGTTTACATGCCAAAAAGTTTCGGTGTCTGCTGCACACAACAACCACACACAAAGTTAAACTGACTATACCACTTATTTCCCTCCCTCGCTACTTCAATGTAATGCAAAATGAGGCGGCATCAAAAAGATGTGTAAATTACATCTGGCTTCCAGGACACTATCTGGCTGCCAGGAAGCATCCGTAAATATTTATTGCGGAACATCAGTGAAGTGTGTGAAGGTGCGGATGGCTGCCAGAAAGAGTGTGTGCTCATGTGTGTCCAGCTGTGTAGTACTCCACACACACACCCAGGACTGGCTAGGAGATGCTTCGTAATTCATCATTTCTTTTACTTAAGTGTTTTTAGTGGCCTTGTTCAAGCCCCAACAGAAGCGTATCCAATTCATAATGAACTGCTCGTTGACAAGAGTTACAGATTTGGTTGGCCTCATTCTTCAACTAAACAAATCAACAGCAGCCAAAGCTATTTCATGCATCTCATAACTATTGGTCAAACTGGACCAATGCACCATTCCCTACTTTCCACAATTTTACTTACAGCTCATTCGTATTTCATACCACCTTACATTGAAAACACATTTAAGCACAATTCTCTGGCGTTGCAAATGATTTTTTGTCCTCTCATTGTATGTTAGTGTGATTCTGTGAGATGGTCAATATGTGTCTATAGGCACCACGAGCTCAAACACGTGCCTGGCCTATATCTGCGAAATGAATGACGTGACTCTTAAGCAATTTACAATGAGGCTGAGCTGCAGTATAACTAGTATTGACAGCATAACATTAGTCTGCAACATATCGAGATAAATACCGCCAGTCTTCGATGGATGATACCCAGGCTTTGATGAATGAATGTAGAAAAGCCAAATGTTAATGGGGGGCTGATGAACTGCAAGTGTCCCACACTATTATAAAGGACTTAATGCTGAAATATCAGGAAGCAGTTAAGGAAGCAAAAGCGGCTTATTAATCTGACCTCATTTTGAAGATCCATCCTAACTCTAGGGTGCTTTTCAATATTATTGACTTACTTGTTAACCTCCCTTCTAGTCCCTGTAATGAAGCTTCCCTTGATAAGTGTTTTCGAGTGTTTTAAATGTTTAATATTCTTAAACAAAAAGTAGCCCCCTGACAGGGGCAGAACTGTCACTGTTAATAATTTGGCTTTGATGAGCTGTTTTCATGACATTTCTCCCGTGGTGCTGAAAGAGGCTGTGACTTCTATGCATCCCTTTACCTGTCCCTGTCCATATTACAATCTATTCATCAGACTGCTCGTACTTAATCTAATATGTATTGTACTCCGGTCAGTAGTTTCCTTTATTTTAAGAGCACGCAGTTGCTTGTTGAGAAATAGTCTTTAATCTTTCCCTCGAAAACGTTCACAACAATATCCCCTTCTCTCATCAGTACAAGTGCAATTCTGGGT
>NW_007577983.1:482440-591936 GCF_000690725.1 Stegastes partitus
GAAAGCAAACAACTAAGTTTCCTGCTTAATGTGAGGAACCCTTCGAATATTATTTTTTATAACAGGTAAAGAGGTAGCATACATAGCTCTTATTCTGCCTCAAATGTGAATGAAATGTGAATACATTTAATGTAAGTTGATTACAGCAAGTTTTTAATAAATCTTTCTTCACCCCCAACCTAAATTCAAATCACTTCACAATGTCAATGACTCACTGTCTCCAAAAGTAAATAAAATAATAAAAATCCACTAGTTTTACAATCATTTCACTTGAGAGCTGTTCAAACTAATTAGCTAAACTACTCTGATATCGGGCTATTTGCCCGTGGAAAGAAAAATATCCTTTAGTAATCAGAAAATGAAAATATTCATTCGTGTTTTGATTTGTTCTTATTTCTAAATACCTCTAAATGTTCTGTTTTTCTAGTCTCCCACTTAGAGAAAACACTACCCGTTTGAACTCGCTGCTCGGTTGCTGGTTGTCACACTTGCACCACAGACCTTTCGCCTGAATCATCAAAGTTGCATCCGGATGTCTTGTAGCAGCTTCCTATTGGCTTTTTTCACATAATTTTAGTGGAAACTAGAACGAGAACGACCTGCCTGAAAACCTACACACATCAAATCATGTCTACATTAATGAAGGCTGCTCCTATTCCCATACACAAGAACTAGGATTATTGCCTTTTCTATGTTACCCTAACACTCCCTCTGATTTTTGTCACTGAAATGTAAGTTTTTGTCAACAAGTGGCCAGAAAAAAGCCTCCAAAATAGTCATCTGTTCCTACCAGACATGTCAGTACGGCAACGGTTAAAATGTTAGCTGTAATAACAAATGATCTAAAGGCTCTCTTGAGTTTGTTTCTTAGTCTTTCTCTACCCGAAGTACTCGTGCTGTAAACAGCTGGAATTTCAGTGTTAAATGCATCCAGTGGTGATGATTTATTTTTTAATCAGGATTAACTGTAATAGGTAATTACTGACTAGTGTTACTATATTAAACTTTGCTCTATACATGTATAAATTCAACTTTGAGCAAAATGCTTTATTTGCTTTTTATTCTTTTTATTCAATGGGCAGCGAACAACAATTGAAATGCACCTCAGAACAAACTCACACCTTCAGTATCCCCCCATATAATGCTTGTCCTATACATGCAGAGTTCCTCATTTTTCAATTTCCATCATTCAACCTGTACCTTTCCTTCAATTTCAGCTTTTATAAATAACATATTAGCATATGCAGTACAATGTCTACTGAGGACACATTCAAGGATTCATGTGCAGTGCACAGTAATCATATCTTTATAAGACTGTGAATGTAAACACTCTCTATCTGTCTGCTGAAAAAGTAGTTTGAATAGCAGGAGAAGGAAATGGATATTGAGTGAAAAGATAGAGATACAGAGTATGCAGCTGTGCACTTTAAGGTAGCGGATGCTGACTGTGGGAATCGTTTGTGTGCGATAGCACATAGCGAAAATGTATGTGAGTCTGGGCTGTGGATTTGGTTTGAAAAGAGTCACTGTGGTGACCATACAGAGATATATGTATGTATTCTGGTTTATGTTTTTGTCCTGAATGTATGAAATTGTTTTCTCAGACATAAAAAAGACAAAGACACTCAGTATTGAATTTCAAAAAGAGGCATGCAACCTTCAGTGGGAGCATACATGGGGAAAAGGAAACTTTAAAGGAAGACCTGGTCAGTGTCTCTCTCTCTCTAACATTGCAGAGTCAGAAAGTCCACCAGACTTTGCTGTAAACTTTAGAGTAGTCTGCTTGGAACCTTTTATGAAACTAAGCCCACTGAGCTCACATCCCTTGAAAAACAACAAATGGCCACATCAAGTGTATAAACAGTTGCTCGCAACTGCATTAAATAAACATGATACAATTAATTATGTTGTGATGAAAGCACTTGTTATAAGTGTGTTACTTACAGGCATAGTCTGTCCACCATGCAAGCTGTTGATGGCGGCCTGCGCTTCTGCGTGGCTGGAGAACTTGACAAAGGCACAGCCTGTGTACACAGAAAGAGAGAAAAATAGAGCAAGATGGCATTGAATATCGGGGGTGAAAAAAAAACATCCAATACCATTGTTTTCATGTTATCTGCTTTGTAAATATATTCCGCCATTTGTGTGTTGAGTGCATAACTCTGAATAAATCAGTTTAATTGTAGTGAGGGCATTTGCTGCTTGGAACATCCTGTCCCTTGCCCATTTCTAATTTGACCCCCTCCACTTTAGAGCACGGAGCCAAGGCATTTACTATCCTGACTTGTTTGTGATTATTAATCTGTTTAATATTTACACATTGTGATTTGTGTGCAGTCACTCATAAAAGAGATTATGATGACAAAGGCATAGTATTATAATCTGCCTATCTAACCGAATCTTCGCGCGCGTATAATTTCAGATGGGGGGCTTTGCTCAAGGGGCATTCAAATCATCTTAAATCTGTTGTGTAGTTAATGCGCAATAGGAAAAGTCAACATAAAAAGTTGGCCAGAAGACAAGGGAGCAGGCGTTGGTAGCATTATTCTGGAGACTCATTGCATTACCAATTCAAATGATATTAACAACAAAAAAAAAGAAAGAAAATGAGGTTGTTAATAATGCATAATATAAGTTTTAGAAGCGTACATATCATGACCACAAGATGAAACAGTGTATCAGTGTGTAGGTAAGGACAGACATTAAACTAACATAACATAAAGAGAAAGCTAGTGACCTGAAGTACAGTGGAACTGAAATGTGGTAATTTTTCCAAAAGCCATTAAATTAAAAAAAGAGCTATTTCTCTAAGCTTTATGGTCGTCATAGACTGCAGAGGGTATTCTGTTATGTCCTATTCTTATCCTTGCCTTCAGGTAGCTCATGTGTTAAGTCAAGAGATACCTAATTAACAAACCGGTGGATTAATTCTGCCCACTTTCCATTAATCGAATATCACCAGTGTCTTAGAAACCAGACAGGCTTTTCCTGGGTTCTGTCCCTGATTTCCTGTGAACTGCTGATACCTATTTAAAAAGGTTACACATTTTCAAACACTGACTCTGTTCTACATTACCAAAGGAGTTGTGATGATTCATTCAATCTACAAACGCTGATCGGTAGGCTCAGGAGATATTCTGTGTCTGGCAGCAACCCATTCACTTCTACATCTCAGGAGTCAGATTTGCTTCCCCAACAAACAAATTAATAATTCCCTGACAAAATCAAAAAGGTTGAACTGAGGGACATGCAGTACGTGTGCAATCGATGGGGGGGTGGAGGGGGGAGTGGGGGGCAGTTTCCACCTTTACCTGAGGCTTTGCTTCCACATTCAAGTCACATGATAAATGGCGAGCATTTGAAACTGTTGTGTGCAAAAATGTGGCGAGTAGTAAAGGCCGTGTGTTTTCTGTACTGTCATATGTCCTCAAAGCTGCATAGATCTACAGAGGCAAACAGATAAGTCAAAGAAGCCTTTGATACTGTCACAGCACTCTAGCACCCTTTTACTTCACTTAAATGTCCCTCTGGGTGGAGGCAGGAAAGATCTTCATTTGTCCGACTGAAATGCATCGGCCTACTGTGTACCATTTGACTGTGACTCTGCCTTTAAAGGAACAAACACATTTAACCTTTGTAGCAGAAATAATAAGGGCCAGTTTGTTGTCGCAAAAGCCTTTTGATTTTGTAAGACAGCATAACTTGCTGCTGGCTTCCCTAACAAGGCTATCGAACGTTGTGCCAGGGTCCCAGTGACCCCAGCAGCTTGGCCCAAACCGAGCAGACACACTAACTGCAGGGCTTGGCATTCGCCATCAATGGCAAAGTCATGTTGAACATACAATGTCCTCAAAATTTCTCATCAGAAAACAGCGCTGCAGCCTTGCTTTTGCTGACCTAAAAAAAAAAAATAAAAAAAGTTAAGGGACACAGAGCACAACATCTCAAAAGAATTGGAAGTGCTACAGCCTCATAAATTATAGTGCACATTTGAGTTTTTGAATTTGATGGCTCAGAATGAGTTGGGGAAAAAGGAAAAAGAGAGATTGTATTGCTTTCAAGCGGGAGGATCTGCACTGCCTTTTGAATTCCCGGGGTAATAATATGTATGCATGAATTCCATCCCTCTGGATGGGTGACATTTATAACACAACTTAATTATAGACCTAAAAGCCATCTCTCTATTATTCCTGACAATTCGAGGCTCTATTCAACTCTGGCAGCAAGTGTTGCACTTTGAAAGTACTTTGAGGAGCAGCGCCATAGAGAGATGGATGTTAAACTTCTCGGCCTTTTTATTGGGTGAAGAGGGGTGCTGAAAAGCCTCTGAGTAGCATAAATTTACATCAACAGGGGACAAAGCCTCTACCATGGAACAGATAGCACTGTCAATTTCAAGGTCTGTCTCATTCAAATTACGGGAACCTCATCCCGAGCGAGGCGACTGGCAAAATAATTTGCCGTAACATCCCGTAATGATTGCGTGGGACTGTTGCACAGTGACTGATAGGACCAGATACCTATATATGAGACCTTTGTCTGGAGGTGGCATTCATAGTTAACATTACTCTACAGTTTTCCATTTCATAGCGGCGAAACTTGAAGAAAAGGGAATGATCAAGTCGGTGATAATAGAGACAAATACCAAAGCAGGGAACGTATGGCATGTGAAGAGAGAAAGAGTTGAGGTGTGGGGCGCAGGAGGGTGAAAAAGAGTGAAAGCGCGAATGAGGGAGAAAACTAGCTTCTGTCTGACACACCAGCACCGGCCTTATTTCATTTTATGTGCTGTCAATCAGCTTGAGGCATCTGAGCAGACAGGAAGACAGGGAGCCAGATAGGAAGGGAGAGACAGCAAAAGAGGAAACAAGCTAGGGAAAAAGAAAGGTAGTGGGCCGGTGGGGCGACGCAGAGCAATAGACCCGGGATTAACAGTGAGAGGAACAGATGTAGACACAGATAGGTGTGTGGTTCAGTATAGCCAGGCTTTCTCTTTGATATACTCAGAAGGCTTTGCAAGATTGCACATTATCAACCCCTCCCTCGCCTTCCCACACATCCCTCTCACACATTCAGAAGCTTCATATAGAAGAATAAATCATAGTCAACAGAGAGAAAAGAAAGGTAGAGGTTCAGAGCAATATCATTGGCGTTATCGCTCCAAATGTGGCTGCGAGACAGAGACCCATCACGGGATGATTGGGAGCCCCCCTTTCGCACCCTCAGAACAATCCCACCTGCATCGCACATTTTACAGCAATCTTTAATTTGACCACGCTCTACTAACCAAATAGCACATAAGCCACCGACATGAATGCATAAGCTGTTCCTGAATGCAGGCAAATCTGCCACACAGTGAGTGACAGCAGCAAAAGCCAGAGCCTGGCTGTTTTATTTACAGTAGGACATTATCGTCCAATGGTGTCTCTGGGGAGGGATGATGGGAATGTGGGAAACAAACATGATTACACCCCTCCGCTTTTCAGATAACAGGAAGAGGAGGAGGTGGGAGGAGGAGGTGGGAGGAGGAGGAGAGGGGTGAGCAGAAAGACGAGGTGTCGTATGATGTATTTGTTGAGTAGAAGCCCAGGGTGAGAGGAGCTGCCGTGATGAAGAGACAACATAAGAAGAAGTTCGGGAAGGAAAGAAAAAAGGGAGAGAGGAGTGAGAACAAAAAAATGGGGGGAAAAAAAGGAGAGAGAGGGGGGGGGGAAGGAAATACAAAAAAGTAGCGAGAAAAAAGAAAGTGGGAGGCAGGAAGTGTCGGAGCACGGTGACAATGAGGTATGAAAGAAATGCGAGCGCGACACATAAGAGGCAGTGAAAAAAAAAAAACGCGGTAGCTGAAGGGGAGGATGAGTTATTCAGAGTGGATCACAGACGATGTCAATGAGCGTAGCACAGGTGAAGCGTGGCTCGAAAAATGCAAAGAGCAGAAAGAGAAACAACACACATATAGACAAGACGAAGGGATTAAGAGGGACAGACGGGCGGGTGGGGTCGGGGGAGGGAGGGGAGGAAAGAAAAAAAAAAGGAGTGGGAGGTGTGTGGGCTCTGACCCTTACTGGCCCCATCAGGCCCTCGCAGGACGGTGCACTCCTCGATCTGGCCGAAGGTCTCGAACAGCCGCCGGACATCGTCCTCGCTCTGCTGCTTGCCGAGCATCCCCACAAACAGCTTCCTGTCTTCTGGATAGGAAGAGAGAGAGGGGGGAGGAAGAGGGGAGGAGGAGGGGCGGGTGGGAAGAGAAGGAGAGAACAGAGAAATGCTACAGCTGATGGCACCGTTCTGCAGAGCTGAGAGGAACTTGTGCAACTCAAACCCCCCTTTTATCAGCAGTCTGCTGTGTTGTAGCTGCTGCTGCTTGCTGCTGCTGCTGTTGTTGTTGATCTTACTGTTGTGTGGTGTGCCACCCCACCCCGGTATGAGGGAGATATATTCCTGTTTCCAGAGAGCTATTCAAGTCTGCCACGGCGATGTTTGATACGGATGATGTTTGGCGCGCTGTGGGTTTCAGGTAAAGGTAGAAAGAGAGCGAGAATATTTTGCTCAGGTAGACAAACCGTTAGATCGTCTGGTTGCTTAAGTCACCGTGTTGAAAGGGAACATGGAACAAGAACATGTTATTACATTTTCTCATCACAAAAGCAGTAGGATTTGTATTAAACAAGCTCTGTGCCAAGGGTGGGCAGCGAGTAATATGCGGGGAAGTCTTAAAGGTCTTCTCGCACTCGTAGCACCACGATGACTTCGAGAGAAGTAGCCAAACCGAACAGCATCCCAATCAGTGTGTACGTTTTTCTCAATTAAGTCGATGCTTTGTGATGTGCTCCGCTTTCTGTTGAGTACGTAATGTAAGACATGTCATATGGAGACAAAGGTTAAGCCACATTTCTTCAGCGTGAAGGATTGTGTTTGGGAACAAAGCTCCGCAGAAGTAATGGATGGCGCTTTTCAATATGACGTTTTTTTGTGGATAATTATGAGCCAAAGGTTTGCAGATTTGTTATTTTTGAACAAATAGAAACAAGAATCGGCCAGATTTGCATACTGCAATACAGAGAAAGGATGTATCTTCCTGCTAGTTTGTACACCGGCTACGTAATCCTGTATATATTGTTTCTGGTAAAAGATTCTCTCAGCCCTGTGATAGCAAATCGTGTTTTTATAATTTGCACTGTAAAACATTTTAATTATGAAAGCTACAAGTACTCATCTCTCACAATGAAGGAAAGAGGAAACATTACAGTTTTTTATATTGTGATGCATGAGCCCACGACTAAAGATAACTGTTTTTGTGGAGTAAGTTTACCTTTTAGTGTTGTGAATAAGACTTTATTTTTGTGCTAACAGTAGAAAAATGTAGCCGTCGTGATGCCGGTCATTTAATGTTGACTAATTCTGTCTGAATATTTACAGTGAAGCACTTAACTTTAAGTAGTGCTACATATAATTTACGAAAGCAGTGACTATCTTTTGTAAAGTTTGTCCTTAAAGGTCATGAGTAAAGGTGTTAAAGGAAAGTTGCCAAATGTTTTTGTGATTTACCATCGTGTGTGACGCTGAACACCAACTGTTCCCAATATTTTCGCAAATACTCAACCGGGGTGAACTGTTTAAAGGTTTCGGGTCTCCTGCCACCACTTGTGCTCCATGGCCTGGTTGCTCCCTGAGCTCCAGAAGGGGGCACTCACGCTCAGATGTATGGGCTCTATACCACTAAATTTTGGCCAGTCAGAAAGCTAGATTTTTCTAATTAATCTTCCCGGTGCCCTGGCATTAGACAGAGCATTCATCTTCTTTACATCTTTTACATTATGCATCTCCTATTCCGCTGTGTTGTGGAATGAAATGGCTACTAGCAAGAACCTATCGCCAGAACTGATGGAAAGTGGCAGGAAGAGGAAGAAGAGTTTATTGGAAATGACACTGTTGATCTTCAGTGTGAGTCATTTGACTGGTAGGGAGCGGGGAGGAGCGGAGGGCGAGAGCATCACCTGGGCCTCGACAGATGTGACGCCTCCTGTACCTGCCAGGCCCCATTAGACGCAGCTGTTCTAAAAATAAAGCACCCGGGCTTCCTTTTTTGCAGCGGGGAAATCGGATCCTGTTCCGTTCCTGTAAAGTTCAAATGAGACACGTGCCTGCTACCCGCTTGGCCACACAAATGAGCACCTGCATAATCAATAAGGCCACGCTGCCTGGTCTCTACTGCTGCCGTTGTAGCTGTGGTGTCAGTCCATGTTCCTGTAGTCACGCCTCACACAGCAGGGTTCCTTAAACCCACCAGCTGAGCCTGATACTACTGCTCATTACTGCTCCTCCCCTGTTGGGGCTCCGGGGGGTGGAAGCGAGCGAGAACCCAGAGGAGATCACCACAGCCATTTATATCGACTGGGATTTAGCAAAGACCGACAGGAGGACAGACATCTAGCTGGATATTGAGCATCAGTGGAGCGCTGCGTAACTGTAGAGACATTCTTGAACAGGTGGTGGAGAGAAATAAGCCTGACCCCTGTCCCCGGTACTAAAGGTGAAGTGATGCAACAGCCCGCCCAGACCGCATGTGACTTTGCCACGACTGTCCCTTCCATCTTTCAGGTTTTCACGGAGGTGTCACTGTTGCAACTTAAATGGGCAGAGTGCGGTTTTACAGGCCTCCTGCAGTGTGTTAATGTTTTGGGACAAAAGTCTCATCTCGGTCCTGGCCCGAGGAGATCTAATGGCGGCTTTACAAGGCTAATTAACAAGCCATGAGCGAGGTAATGAACTTTCCAAATGTGCTGGCAAACGCAAAAATAAATTACACCCCAGTGAAGGCATTAAAGGAAGTGTGAGTGTACTTCTGAGCCTTCCTTTGGGAGAGCCACAGTGAGAAAATGAATTTGGAGCTGCTATCTTTTCATTGCCTGACCTAAGAGTGTCTCAGTCGGCCCACTGCATGCCCTGGCCAGTGTATAGATTGCTATTAATTAGTCCACTTTGCACCTGTCTCCAAAGCAGCTCTTATTGGATTTTGCAAGTTCCCACTCATCTCCTATGGCCACTCGCAAGCTTTAAATTGGCATTTTATGAATATGAATAAATATTCTGTAATGCACCCTCTGCACAAGGAGATGATTCCACAACTCCAAATGAGCCCAACAAGTTATCCATTAAAAGTGGGGAGTGGAGGGAGAAAAAAAAAAAAAAGAACACTCTTCTCTAGTACAGTCATGTATTTGCATTAAGAGGGGTGAGGACCTTCCTATGGAACTGACTGAGGATACAGAAGTATGACAAAACTCGTTGAGCTGACTGTTTGACCTCTTTGTACTTATCTCTCATTGAGAGGGGCTCATCTTATCCTTGTAACAGAGCTGAGCCACACAGCTGGAGAACATTTGAGCTCTACAGCACTTCTCTGCTCTACTCTGAAGAGACCTTTGTAATCTGCTCTTTAAACAGTGCCACTACTTTAAAATAATAATGTGCGCGCATGTGTGTACGGCAGTTGGGGAGCTTGGCTACATTATTTAGATTCCGTGCCCTCAGTCACCGTGCATAGCTGCAACATTTGTGCTGTGTGTGTAGATGTGGCTGATTCAAAGATGCATAGACTATTTAACGCACGCTTATTGCTTGCAGACAGATGCATTTATATTCTCTGCAGACGGTGTACTGTATGTCTGTGCCGGTGCTGATGTGAACACAAAACAGTGAAGTTTTATTTCAGGCCTCAGCCAGTGTACACTCACTTCCTCTCACACACACTGTCATCCACCCTTTTTTTTTCTGATTCCCCCCACTGCTTCATCTCCTCACTGAAGGTGGGAGCAATTGTGTGGAAAATGGTTCCATGTCAGTCTCCAGCCATGTCCAAACTGAGGTGGCATGTGGACAGCCCCGTTTTATGAATGCAAATAAAAAAGGAGATCAAAAAAGTTATCAAAACACTACTGACATCTGACAATTGCTTGTCTCAGGAAGCCTTTTCATTTCAGTGCCCGGTATATTAAAAATTAATGGATTTTGCACAGACGCCATATGCTGTCAAGATTGATGCTTCTCTCTCTGGAATAAAGTGCTACTTGTGTTGTAGGCTGCAGTATATGCATATAGATTGTGCTTTTCTTTCCCTCTGCTTCTCCTTTTGTCTCTCTATTGCTCCCTGCGTATCTTCCTCTTTACCCTTTATTGTCATCCCTCACCCTTCTCTGTCTCTCCAGGCAAGGAATCAGTTGCTGTGAAGTCTACTTTTCAAAAGTTTCTGCTTTTGTTTGCCAATAATGGGAATATTCTCTTTAAAGAAGTATTCTCCTGCTCCTGTGTCGTGGTAAATATTTTTTTTCTCTCTCTCTCTCTCTCTTTTTTTTTTTTCATGGTTCTATCGCTTATTGCCCGCTGGCAGTATAGTCAGGGAAGCTTGGTAGTAGTAAGTGTTCAGAAAGCATGGACAGCTGCATCCAACGATAAAAGATGCATGCTAGTCCGCTGGGTGCATTTCAAATGCAGAGTAATGTTCCAGGCAGCACAACAAAGAAGTTGTGCTTCTTATGGACTCATTAGAAAAAGCCTGATGCTGGTACGCTGCTGCCTGGGAGGCCCGCCACCAGACACACTCACGCATGTAGGCGTGCAGACTGGGTGCACAAAATGTTGGGAACTGCTGCTTAATATTGAGGTTGACTTTGTTTTTAATCATCTAGTGTATTTCCCTGTTGTGTGGAGGCTACAGGAGTCTGTTGAGAATCAAAAGATGCCATTTACTTTTAGAATGAGCTTTTCAGATAATGAGCATTAAATATTTACACATCATGGAGGGAAAAAAAAAAAGTCAGAGAGTCGACACTTTTTGAAGTTGTCAAAGACACTCATGTTTCGTTATGTAGCAAGTTGTTTGACCACAACACCTTTATGTCTTTTTCCTTATAACTCAAGGTAAAAACTCAATTCCTTCTAACTTTATTTAGTTGCAGAAATGTAATGCTGCTCCGTGCCATTTTTTTTTTTTTGTAGCTAAATTGTCATTATCTTTCTTGTGGAACAAATTTTTGCTGAAAACAGTTCATGAACAGATTAATCAGTTCTTAGAGAAGCAATCACTGACAGTAAAAATAATACTTAATCACGAGTAGAATTTAAAAAATTAGGTACTTATTAATGATAAAAGCACTAGTTGCAAATTCAGAAAGACATAAACTGATGAAAATGAAGGGTCGCGGAAACAGAAGACATAGCGACACATCTACAAACTGAATTTCCCCTCAGGGAGCAATAAATTGTTATCTTTAAATGGCAGCATACGCCTCATTCAATTTAATATCAGAGCTGCATCAGACGTATAAACAGAACAAAAGCCACAGTATAACAGTTTTGATAATATACCGCGCCAGATCAAAACTTTTATTTCTTTGTCATCTGGGTATTATCAGCTTCCTTTCTGACCTTAACAAAAGTAGCAGAGGGCTTGCCACAGGGGTTTACACATACACTGGGTTTAGATGGACCAGACAAAAACAACACAAAGCACAACGGGAAGCACTAAAACTAAAAAAATAAACACTTCTCATGTAATAGAAATGCGGATCTCACATTGTGCAGAAACTTGTGTCCAGATTCAGAAGACGATTTGTTAAACTTAATATTATCTGTGTTTACATTAATAAAATCAGTACGGATAGCGGGATGGACGTTTAGGAAAGCAGTTTGATAACCAGCGCTGTTTACAGTGAAGCCACTCAAACTTTCACAAAGCAGTAGTCCCGAGTCAGGAGCATTTACTAACATTCCTCACTTGCTTCAGTTTCATGGACTGATGCATCATTAGAAATACTAGCTGCTGGCACGAATGCCATCTTTTCAAGACATCAGCAGCACAAGCAAGTGTTTTAAATTCCAGGGATCACTTAGTTTAATTTGAATAATTATAAATTTTGCTGGATGAAGTACAGTATTTGAGTGGAATACTGAACAATGTCATAGTTAGGCACTCGTTCAACCAATTTCCTGTTGCTGACCTCTTCTTTTGTCATCGGTTCAGGGTTTTTTTTTTTCTCCCAAGTTAAATATGAAAACACCTCCACTCAGAAATGTGTTTTGGTTGTTGTTACTGCTGGCAGAAGTTTGACCTTCACTGTACAGGATGTGTTTTCAGCTGTCGTATCTGTTTTGTTGGGCTGAAAATGGAGGGTTTCTCTGTGCTAACCTATCTTATCTAAGTTTTTAGTAAGAACCGGTAAGCAGTATTTTTGACACACAGCCAACTTGTTTTGGGAACTAGTCCTGGTTCAGCAGGCAGGTTAAGGTGTCTTTCCACTGCAGGAACTTGGGACAGGCGTGAGGTGAGACAAACGTTTACAGAAATCACCCTCTAATCAACCCTGTGGACTTTTCTGTTTCCACTTTGGTGTAGGATCCAAACGCTTCGACTGCAACTCCCAGTGTGCCAAACAACGACAAATAGTTACCGGATGTAACTCCAGTTCTATATTGAAAAAAGGACAAAAGAGGGTTTGTTATGTTAGCCTATTTAGCCTATTTTACATTGATGGAGATGTTAAAGAGGAGAACGCTGCTGTTCAGGACATTGAGAGGGCAGAAGAAATGGTTCCTTTTGTCCTCTCTGAATTTAACCAGTCAGTGTTGTCTTCCTCGACTTTACCCAGTGTCAAGCCCTGCACAGAAGTTTCTTTAGGGCTGCTTAAAAGATACATTCGTTTTCTACCCCGAAAATGGACCTGAATAAGGTTCTGCGAGGGCAGTTCTTGCAAGAAATGTTTGGCCCACATGTTCCTGCAGTGGAAACAGGTATGTAGATAAAACTGAGAACGAACATCTTGTATCCGTAACATTTGAGGTAAAAATAATTACATATTTATAGACTTTTTTTTTTTTTTTTTGTGAGGAAGGATGTCACTTTAAGTATTTCTCCATGCCTGGAGGGGATCTTTAATAAATCAGGCATTGTGTACAGTTAAAGTGCAGTGTGTGCTGAAGTTGAATCACTGTAGTGAATAGAGAGTTAACTGTAAAACAACTAAAACAACAAGCTTAATGTGTATATCTGTGGAACTGCATTTCTCAACTCCCCAAAGCGTTCCCTTTTGCCTCTACACAACTCCTTCAACTACTTAATAAGCCCCATTCTACTTCTAACTCATGTTTAGTTCCTGCCCAACTAACAGAAGTAATTAGACCTTATCCCAGTGAAAATAATGTGCAACCACACACTAAACGTTTCTGCTTCTGGTCCCTATCTGATGTATGCAAGTGGATTATCCAGTATAGTGAGGTGGTAAATGGAATAATCAGAGGAGAACAAACATTCAAATTGTCAGCGTATCAGGCGTGATGAGAGGATACTGGCTTTGTGTTTGTAAATGCATTACTCATAGCACTAGTGCTGTCACGTCCGTTTATCCAATGGAGTGGGAGGGAAGCTTTAAACCTTCTGGTACATATGATCAAAAACCAAAAGAGAACTATCAAAGAAACACGTTAGAAATCGCCCGTTGCTGTGTCTGGCAAAATACTTTATCTTCCTTTTAGAAACATATTTTCTAATCCTAATCAGTGATTTAAAACTTTTAAATAATTGATATGAATTAATATCCTGGAATGGTCACTATCGGAAATCCAAGCATTCTTTCCTGTGTCCATGCCTCGTATATCTCAGCACACATATATCAGCCACTACCAGGATTCTTCTTGACTTTTCAGAGTTTCGCACAATCGTGTCCAGAGGCACAGAGGGATCTTTTGGCTTCATTTGCATGTAAAGTGGTGCGCGCTCCTCTGTGGGCGTGAGGTGCCTCCAGACAGCTCCTCCCCCGTGGCCTGCCAGACTGAACCAGCCAGCAGCCCTCACTCTTCCCTACCTGCTGGGGTGGGGCATGACAGCACAGTGTGCAACATCTTAAGGTCCTGTCAATCTCTCCACTGGCCGACTGAGGTCAGTCTTCTGAAGAGCAGCAGGTTGGCAAGGACAAACACGACCCATTCACAAAGACTCCCCTCAGCCAGACAGACAAAAGGCATGGACAAGATATTAAAAAGGCTCACACAGGGCCGCTGAGTATCAAATATGGGGATAGCAATGCTCCTGGCACTGTATAAGTATCCAATAAAGCAAAAGTATCGGGAGCTAATAAACAAGTAGGGTAAGAAGACTGTGTAGACAAATGCACTGTGAGTGGCAGATTGTGAAAAAGTCGATGTTGATGGAGGTTGCTGGGCATTTCGGGAGAGTGTTGAAACCATCTTATCAGAGTTAATAAAAGGAGAGGGTGTTGCTGGCTGACCCATCATCTTTCTTCTCATCAGTGTGGTCTCCAGTCTCACAGCAGTGGCTAGAGGAGTGGGACCTGGCTCCAAGATTGTGTTTAGATAATGGCCATCTCCAATCATAGATAATCTGGGCCCATCTTTTCTTCACAGACACAGCGGCAGACAAGGTCAGGGGGAAAAAGATTCCTGGCGAGGCGAGGCGGAGATAGGGATGGGGCGGCTCTGAGATGATTTACTGCTGAGATTCACTCAGCTGCCTCCATCACCCTCCGTTAACTTTCTCATCCTGTCGTCTCTTCCCCTCTCGCTCTTTTTGTCTTCCATCTCTCACTCTCTCCCATTCCTCCATGGGCCTTGTACTGAATCCCCACTTCTCTCTCTATCACTTGCTTCATCTCCCCCTTTGCACTGCAGTACCAATGAGAGAGAGGGAAGAAAAAAGAAACAAAGGTGGCAATAGGGGAGGACCACGAGATGTCTACTTTTCCTCATTTCTGCCTGTTTTGGACTGAAGCAAATTGCTTGGGTTTCAAGTGGAGATATAGTGATGGCTGTTCTTCCAACCAACCTCCAATGAGCAATGAAGGAAAGATACATGCCTCGGTTGCATTTCAGTATTTCTGAGTCTAAATCACGAAATGATATGGGAAGAACTGTGCAGAAAACCTGGTGTTAGGTACACCGCTTAGATATAGAATTAGTGAACAAGAGGTCATTCGACTCAAGGGACTGAAATAGATTTAAAGGCTGTGAAGCTTCCCTCCCAGGCTCCATTCTTCCTTAAAAATCCAAGGAAAAAAAAAATAACGTAAGCCATGAGTCATTGTAATAGACAGTCAAGGAATCAGGCCTGTGATCCACAATGGCAGCCGAGCGGCAGGATTGTGTGGCGCCAGCCACCCCCTAGTCATTTTCTGAGCGCTGGTTTTGCTTCTCCTCCTGACGCGTCCATATCCCCGGAGAGTTGACGTCTCTCAGGGACACGGTGAACAAAAGAGGGGCTACCGGAGTCTCCAAATGGAGTAATGGGCCCTAATGCCTGCACAGGCACGTAATCGAGACCCCTGCACAAGTTCCCATGACAGATAATTGCTGGTGTCTTGGTAGTGATAAATGTGACTCCATTCTAGAGGTGCAAATGTCCCGGTTCAGCCCTGGGTTTGACAAGTCTAGAGGCCCCACTGGGATTGGTGCACCTGACTGGCCCTCAGCCTTCCATATATGAATCTCCGGCTACTTTCTCTCCTTTAGTCAGCCCAAGCTGGGATGTCTATTTTCCTTTAACCACAAGCCTTCATAGTAAATCTCATTTCATTGTCAGCCACGACTGTGGTTTACTTCCCTGGCCTGTCTGCTGACTTCCTGTTGCCATTAACGCTCAATATCTCTGTTGGGGCCTGTCTGCTTGGTCTTATTTCATTCTGTGCTGTGTCCTATCCTGTCCTCCTATATAGAAAGTTCATCTGACAGACTAGCGGGGGCTGTGCCAGCGTAAGAGCCCTCTGTATTTCATTCACACTGCCTGTTCGTCTCCCTTCTCTTTCTGCCGAAAAAAGGGTAGTAATTGATATTGGGACCCATCCATCCTCCCCTCTTAAGCCCAGAGATCCAATTTATCTTGGTGAGAATGCCGATTGGCTCTCTCCCAGGCCTTGTCGGTCAGACTTTGCCTGTTTTTAGATGGCCGTTAATTAAAGTGCTGCCATGACAAAAATAAGATCTACATGGGGGTGTGTGTGGCAATAGAAATGGGCCATCTGATTCACACTTGACCACATAAATCAGCGAAGTGGCTCAGTCTAATCTGACCTAGGCAGTCTAAATCACCACTCTGAAACGAAAGCACAGGGCTGACACAGACCGGTCCAATTAGATCCAATTCAACCCATGTAAATCTTTAACTGGCTTAATCTGCATTAACCTCAGTGATGTTAGTCACAAATGGCTTCAGAATGATCTAGTCAATCACCATCTCAGTCAAACTGGAGGTGGAGGGCGGAAGCTGTGCAAGAGAATCAGCACAATGTCAAAGCAGATTTGCATATTTTAATTTAACATTTCGCGCCTAAACAGATGGGTTTACTTTTTAAACCAGTATGGACAGCGTGTCCATTGAGTTCAACGGGAGGTTCGTATCACAGACGGAATCACACTGAAAATGAACCTTTTCGATAGTTTGTGTTGGTGCAATCATGCGACAAAGCTATTAATGAGACAGATACATTGATAGGAAGGTGGGGAGGCGTGTAGGCGGGTAGGTAGACAGGAAGGTACAAAGGGTAACCAAAAGTTCTGATTCTGTTTATGGTGCATTTGCAAGCATTAACTGTCTTGAGTCAGCATGCAGTGTGACTTTGTGTTATCAACAGCAGGACCTGTTACATATGTTTTGGTGACCAGTGGTAGGTGTGCATTGGCAAATTCTCTGTGGACCGCAAACTAGAGCCATGATGAAAGCATCAAAGTCTGTGTCAGTCAGCAACCCTGGATGAGCCTACCTTCATGCCGAGAATCATCACCGGTGATGAGAATTGGGTCTCCGGCTACCACGAGAGAAGAAATGGCAGGTTTTACAGTGGATAAGCCAATGAAGTGTCTTCAAAATCGGACATTAGATTAGGAACGCATCAGGAGCATGCTCGTTGTTCTCTTAAACGTTTGCGTGGTTGTGCGTCATTAATTAACCCCCCAGGGTCGAAGTGTAACACAAGGCCAATCCAACATTCCACTGTAATGTCCTGAGGTGTATAAGAGAGAACCTTCCACCTGAACTGGGTTTTTTTTTAGCCACAACAACACAATCTTCACCCCCCCACCTGCCCCACTCACTAGATTTGGCTCCCTGTGACTTCTTCCTCCTCCCTAAAATTAAAATCCAAGTTGAAGGGTTGCTGTTTTGACACGATTTAGAATATCTCGCGCTTATTGCTTATGGTGCTTGACATGTTTACATAAAGGAACCTCCAGGAAGCATTACAAGCATTGTAGAATCACTCGGAGCACCCGGATCGCTTCACGGGGAGGCTACTTTGATGAAGATGGTGACCAAATTTAAATCAAGTACACCCTCAGAGCTTTTTGATTACCCTTTATACTGTAGAGTTTTTTGCTTGGTATAATCAGTTAATTGTGCTATTGTTTTTTTGGGATAAAACTAATTCTGAGGATACCACAAGAGTTTCAAACTTCTTAAATCAACATACATCAAATTGATAGTGTCTCTCTCCAAGTAGTAAATCTGGGCCCTTTCTATAAGTTTGTGTGTTTGTGCTTATCTGTGTTTGTGTATCTTTGGAGTGTATTCCCGTCTTATCTGTACACAGACTTTATTATCACTCTGTGGAAATCGAGGGGTGTAGATCCTCCACTCTCCATTCTTTTCCCCTCTGTCTCTCTCTCTCTATTTTATTTCTCTTCCCTTTCTCGCCATGTCTCTCTGTCTTGTCTTTGAACTGCTCCCAGTGACTGTGAACCTGAGACAGCCCCTCTGCTGGCACAGATGGGAAGTCAATAGAAGCAAGTGACCTATATTACAGGCTACTCTACTAACTCCCAGTGTGTCTCAAGTGAGAGCAGAATATTAAGGATTGCGTGAGCGCTGTTCCAGTGTATTTGTGTGTTTGCGTGTGTGCGTTTTTTTTTAAAGGGGGTGTGCAGCAGAGACCAGGAGAAGGTTAATTACCTCCTCGTCCTTCGCTGTCGGCTGGCTTCACCTGGATGGGCCGGTTCATCTGGAGAGAGAGAAACGGGGAGAGAGAGAGAAGGAAGAGAAGGGAAATCCCAGGTTAGCTGGAAACAATAGGAGCGGCTGCTACAATATGTGAAGTGGGAAGAAAAAAACATGAAATGTGGCAGTGTTCCTGGTGTTAATGTCCTGAGTTTGTCCTGCTCTGTGAGCTAAACACAAAAATCAAACAGTGACGATGGCGTAAAAAGAGATAAATCTGTGCAGTACTCCATGCCAGCGTGTTTAATTAATCCAGGGCACTGCCTCTAGAGATGCCTGAATTCCCCTCACAGTTCAGCAGAATTAGCACTTTTCAATGACGGAGCCACACTGGGGTGTCAGATGGCACTTGGAGATTAATGCCATTACATCAGCCACTCCCAGCCCCACCGGGAGAGGTCCTTTCTGGCTGGCCCTTGCTCTTCCTGTCCCCTCCTGGCTCCAGACTCCCAGTCACCAGCTATATCCTGCTCATCCCTGACCCTCAGCAATCCTTCTTACTCTCCCTTCATCCCTTCCTCCTCCCTCACCTCTCCACCCAGAAGCCCTTTTGCAGATCACGACCAATATGCTACTGGTCTGGTCGGCCAACTCCACCCTGCCCAAGCCTCCTCCTTCTCCTGGAAGCTACTGAAAGCCACCGAGCAGCACAGACATGAAACAGTTTGTGAAAGGTTAACAGTGGGGATGGATAAACAGCCTTTGCAGATTCATTTAATAGAGAGGTGAAAGGAAAATATTGCCAAGCTAAGTTTAAAAAAAAAAAAAGCAAAACTTTTAAAAACTGCCTGCCATGAATAAAAACTCCTCTGGCTTGTTCTCCCTGGTGTTTTCGTATGGAAACAGAAGGACTCGATCCTGTGCTTTCTGTGAAACAGGAATAATATCCCCTCTTTGCTCTGTGAAAAGGGTGGGTGTTTGGAGCCACCCTCGAAGACCCTTGCTTATTGAGGCTACCTACGCGCGTCATATTTGGCATTGTGTTTTATATTTGGCATTGTGTGTTTTTTTTCTAGCTTCAGCTGGCAGTGGTCCTATCTTTCTAACTAGGCCATGCGGACAGGTCCAACATGTGAGTGCCAGTGAATGGCACACAGCGCTGCCCACTCAGATCAGTCAGCTAGGGCAGCACAGTGGGTGTTGGGCCCTCAGGCAACGCAGCACTTGACAGCAGTTGACATGAGCTCGGACCATTGCTAAATATAGACCTCAGAATGGTGGACATGTATAGACAGGCATATACATGGTGACACCCCGGGGACGTAATGTACTCTCCGAGCAATATGCTGTGACACTGGAACAAAGCTTAGCGAGATGACAGACACATCACAGAGGCAAGCACATGAAACTGTACACAAACACGCACATAGAAAGAACCCAGAGACGGGGGCGACAAAAGAAGTACTGAAAGTTCTCACTAATTAGAATTACGTCTTGCTCGCCAATTTTCACATTGTAATGATATAAGGTATGTTGCCTGGTTACAATGACCATCTTGCATAAGACCAGATATACAAAGGTCACATACCCAGTTTCTTCAAATGTCAGTGTTGGATAATTTTAGGTACATTAAAAGTAAAGCTGAGGTGACTAATTATTCTTTCGCGCCTGAAACAAAGATAAGGAAACTTTGACATGGTTTAGAACAGCTACAGCCATTTCTGTGTTGGTGGCTGGCTCACGAAGACTCAGGGAGGATGGAGTGAATATGTAATTCTCTTAAGACTGTGTTTTTAGTATGATAGAGCCCTTACAGTTTATTTGAAAGGCCTTAAAGTCACTCTCTGGTCATTCTTTAAACACCCTGCTAACTCATTTATATGTATCAAAATGACATTCTTACAGTTGTTGTTTCTTTTCCCACAAAAATAATCCTTTTATGCCTTAAAATGGCTGAGATGCTATTGGACATCTTTACTCCCCAGAAGTCTGAATCTGTGTTTTTGAGACTGCCATTGGCACACTGCAGCTACAAGGCGGAAACGCTTAGCCATGGTGATGAGTGCTTATGTCGCTCATGGTGTGTCTTCCAGCATATTAAAAAAAAACACCATATGGACATGTTAACAAGGTAGAAACAGCCAGTTTTATTCCGCTGTATAGTGGCTGGAGAGCAGCGCTGAATATGTTTACGTGTGACTAAAGTTCAGGAAGGATGAAACACTGATGTATGTGTGTCTGCTGTAGAACAAATTAAGGTCAGATGTAAGTTAAGTTGAACTGTGTGTACATATGTCGGTGTATGTGTGTGTGAGAGTGTGTCCTGACAGCGTATCACAGGAGGTTTAGGGTGGACTCAAGTCCCAAGATCCCTGTGCAGTGATCAGTCAGCTTCCAGATCTTAAACGACTGGTCAGGAGGCTTCATTAGTAGCCCCTGAGTCACTGCAGCAGCAAGAGTCATTAAACAACCCAAAAGTACACTTGGGGTTGCTAAGCAACCAAGTGGAGGTGGCCAGCAGGCAGGCAAGGCAAGCTGGCTGTTGGTCTGCAGGCTGTTAGCCAACCAATTGGCACTCTTTTCTTTTTTCTTTTTTTTTTCTTTTTTTTTAAACTTGGTCCAAGGAGGTCATAGTGAGAGAGGAGGGAAAAAAAGATTTCTCAACTCCCACCTTCCAGCATGTCCCACTTTCATGTCCCTTTTTAGTGACTGTGACAATGAGTTTTCAGAGCGAGTCTGCTGCAACTTCTGCTCCAGCTTCCTGCCAAATTATGGAGTTCAGCTTGATGCCAAAGTACGGGGTTGTGAGTCGTGCTCACATGCATATGGCTCGAGTTAAGATGTCTGCTTTGCTGAGCTGCTTTATAGTGTCCTCTACATGCATTTTCTCGAGCAGACTGAGGGAATGTTTCAAGCACACAAGCTTACTGCACAGAAATTTTGAAGTTCACTTTACTTTTATCCCTCCCTCTCTCTCTCTCTCTCTCTCTCTCTCTCTCTCTCTCTCTTTCGTTCTGTCTCTTCCTCTCTTTTTCTCACACACTGTGACACACACACACACACAAGCACAAAAGTCTTGGGGCTCAATAACAGCAGGTGGCTTAGGTGACATTTTAATCCCTTATTACTGAGTGCAGGATTAGCCAACAGATCAAGGCAGAGTTAATTATATGAATTCATCAGAGGCTGGGCGAAGAGGCTGCCTGCTTTCCCCTTGGGCCAGGACCCACCCCCACCTCACCACCCACCCTTTGCGCACGCACACACACATGCATACGTACGCACACGCACGCGCCGAGGAAGATGACAAGTGACATTCTGTATGTCTGAGAAGCCAGCTACTTCCTTATTAGCATTGCAGTGGCAGAAAGCTAAGATAACACATACAGTGGAGCCTCCAGAGATGCTGTAAGACAAATGACATCTACTACCTTCCCGTTGGGCCTGGCGAAATGAACTGCATAGACATCGGAGAGGAAGACTACAGGCTTTTTCATCCTGCAGACGTGCGGCTGCCGAGGCTGAAAGGAGTTCAACCACCCCCCGTCTTGCTTTATCTTTGTCTCTCCCTGCCCCTTTGGCCTCCAAAACCAATATGCTTCCCACCACAGCCCCTTAATGGGTTGATCAATGCTGACAAATAGGCAGCTCATGCTGTCTTGCCTGGGAACTCACGGCTCTGTGCCTGTGTGCTGCTGCACTTAGAGAGGCCAGCTCTCTTTCTCCTCAACTCTCCCTTTTTTTTCTGTCTTTCTTTCACTCGCTTTTTTCTCTCCATATTTCCCCTCCTTCATGCTCTATTTCCTTTATGTCTATACATTCATTTTTTTTTCCTTTGTTCTAATCTCCAGGGGTAAATCTATATTTTTCATTCAGTTATGATGAATAAAAGTCAGCTGAAGTCACGGAGGGGTGGAGAACCAACAGTGTGGAAGAGAGGAGCTTGCTTACATTTTCCACTAAAGGACTGTGTGTAAGTTTTTAGAGGGTGTGCGCTTTTTTTTGCGTGTTTGTGTGTGTGTGTGTGTGTGCGTGTGTGTGTGTGTGCGCGCATTTCGGTCCGTCTGTCTCTGCGTCTGATTGATAACGGTGCAGTGGAGAGAAAGACGGACAAGGACACCGCTGGCCTTTGACCGTGTTTGACCATGCTGTGTGAATACCACTGCTCACAAAGCAAGCAAGGAGGAATGTTATCTTCCAGACACTCTAAATACAGAAAAATGCTCTCTTACAACCATGACAAAAGTGTGAGCACTTACACTCGTCCTCCACTGTCGAGTCCCCTTGACTGCAACTCTTACGTTGCATGAAGAGGGAACTTTTAGGGAACAAAGTTAAACTGGACAAAATTCACTTGTGATAAAGTTCCGATCTGTAAATTGATTTTTTTTAATTCATTTATTTATTTTTTTTAATCTACGAAACAACAGCAAAAGTCTGCATGTGATAAACCTTCTTTGGTAAATTAGTAAGGACATGCTAATTAACAATGAACCCAATGAACAGACAGTGTCTTCTGATGTAGATATTTGCTGTGAGCAGTGGCTTAAACCTACAAAAACTCCTTTAACTACAGCTGGCGCAATAAAAAAAAAAGTCACTCAGACAGCAAGCTAAATCCATAAAATCCATAAAATGAAAGATAATTCCAAACAATGGTTTAACAAGGCTGCAACAAAATTGAGCTCCTCCATATTGAAGCCCGTTCTGGCTACACATTTACAACAATCGGTGGAAGCACCGCGTCACGTGCGCATGATGCAAAAAAACGAGAGCGTGTCCGCGCGCACCTGCTATTTTCGTTCTTCAGTGAGCATCCGCGCATGACAGTCGCGTTGGGTGAATTGTGATATTAATAGGAGGGTGTGGTGATGAATCATTACCTCCTCATCCAGTCACATTACTCATCTCATAACTTTTAAACAGCTGTGCCAATCACAGCGGCACATGACGAATGTGGCTCACCAAATTAAAGGAGTCTCGGCCAAATAGAACAATATTCTTTTCCGGGAAGCGCGGCAGGGACAAAGACGATGTTATATACAATTTGTCCTAATAAACACGGCTGATGATAAACTTCTCTTAGATTATTTAGCATTTGTGGAAATACTGAACGTCTGATTTCTTTTAAATCTGTAATAAAGTGGAATTTTATTGTAAACGAGACACCGAGCCCTTTTACAACCATATGCACATTGTAACTCTGTTGTACAGTAAAACCACTACAATAAAAGTAAAAAAAAGTGTCATATTGCCGTTCTGGTTGCCTTTAGTTTGTTTGATTTAGGAAATTAATAAAGTTAGACTCACTTAGTTTTGGCTGCATCTAAATGCAACAACGACACGGCTGCTGCCAAAAGTGTGATTGAGCATTACTGTGTGTAAGCCCTGCATAAACTGACAATTCCCCTCTAACTCCTGTTTACATGACTTCCCCTGGAGAGTAGTGGAAACGTCTTCTTGTCTAAAACAAATAACTTATTTCTTTTGACTGAAACAACTCCACCCATGTTCCTGCTCTGCCGCATCATGTCGCTCATGATGTCAAACTCTGCTGCAATTTGAAATGCATGAAAGCAATAGAAAACAGGACGACCTGTTGACTTGTTTTTTTTAAATTGTAGGCACTGCCGCATGCAGATATTGTTGTTTTCATTAACGCCAAGATAACTGAAGCTACTGTATGATTTAAAACCCCCCTCCGTAATGAAATGTTATAAATAAATAACTAAATAGAAAAATAATATTGCCACTGGTTAATTAATTTGTCCTTGCTGTTATTTCATCTCGGCTTCTTTCAAGTCTGCAGGTATCGTTCTCTTGATAAGCCGTCCATTGTTTGATGTCTCTCATTATCATGCCGCGTTTTCGACGTCAGTGGATTCATAGGAGCCGTCGAAGCCATTTACAGCCTTTTAAGCTCAATTAAAGATGCTTAATGCAGACCGGCTTTTCTTACAAAACCAACAAAGAGCCATTGGCGCCGTTTGAGTCAAGGACACCTCATTGTACGGAGAGACGTAAAGATGCTAAGACCCTGACCTCTGACCTCTGTAAAGCAGCTATAAGTGCCTCGACACCTGCCACTACAATCACTGCCTTTTGAGATTTGGGGAGTTTAGAGTATTCTGTTGCATTGATTGGAATTGACATCGTTGTCAATACTCATTTACTCACTCAAGTGTCACGGTAAGCTTGTTGATTCAAGTGTTTTGTTTTAGGTAAAGATTTTGTGTCTTCTTCAATCTACAACCCACATAAAAGGAAAATCTAACTTTAAACAGAAAATAAAGTGACACTTGTCCTTTATATATTCAGGATCTACTCAACGAATGCGATCCTTTTTAATGTGAAGGAAACAAAACAGAATTTTAGAATGCAGTTATCTCAACTGCGGGCCTATATCGCTGGCAAACAAGCTCCCAGATCCTGCACAGCCTGTACTGTACCAGCCCAAATTACTGCTTCCATCACCCATCGCTCACACGTCAAGACATCCTGCCCCTCATTTCTGTGTGGAAGGGAAACAGGGCCAGCCCAGCGGGAATGAGTCTTTCTCTCAAATTGGTGTGCGAGTTCACAACGGCCTCCCCGCGAGGCCAGCGAGCCAGGAGAGGTTGGGTCTGCCCGTGTGTGTGTTGGAGGGAGATGGGTTAGAGCCGGAGTGATCACACGCTGCCTGTCTCCCTCGAAAGCACATGAAGGAGGGCTGTGTCTGCCTCGCTGTGAAGAAGAGGGAGAAGGGGCGCTGACAGCTCAGCAGAGGGTTGCTGGCGGTGAAATGCGGCCTATTTTTAGCTCTGAGCCCGAGCTCCTATTTAAAGACTAGGTACTGAGGGTCGGTTTGGGAGGGGAAAGGGGGGAGGGGGGGGCAACAGCAAAAAAAAAAAAAGTCGTTCACATCCTGCGAGCACAGTAATCCCTGGTGTGATGCTGCAGTGTCATAGGGGAACATCTCTGTGTTTGTGTTTTGTCTCTGTAATCTTTGTCCCGTTCTCCATAATTACCTGGCAATTGATTCCCCCCCGGAGCAGGGTTTTTACTTTTAATTTATCTCTATGAATCCGGTATTGGCTTTTTTAGTCCTCTGAGAGGCTCAGCTGAAAATCTGAACCAATTTATACCCACCCTGCCCTGCTCGGCCTGGTCCGGTTCCCCAATCCTGGTCTTGGGGGACGGTAGCCCAGCCTGCATCCATAATAGCCCTATTTTTATTTTTACCCCACCAGTGCCCAACTGGCCTCATCTGGAGGTGGGACGGAGGTAGACAAGTGGATGAGAAATCGAGCCATCATGTTATCCTCTGCTCCATAAAGCCTCTGTTCTTGCTTCTGACTGTAGATGGATGGCTGTGTAGATCACTGCAACCAATGGCCAGCGCACTATGTTACATTTATTGCCCCCCTTTTTGTCCTCCCCTATCTTCCTCCCTCCTCTTCCCGTGGATATAGTTGGGGGGGTGGAAAGAAGGACAGGGAGGGGGGGAGTGGGCATAGAGGTGCATCGGGGGGGAGGGCTCGGGGGGGGGGGGGGGGGGAGAAGGGGGTGACGATTCGACACACTGAGACAAGACTAACAAATTAGTCAAAGTGACAGGGAGTTTTATGAGGTCTGCTCTTGTGAGGCGGCTGCTGCTCTCTCCCCTCTCCCCCTCGTTCTCTCTCTCTCTGTTTCTGTGGGCCGCAGGGACACCATGCCGGGGCCATGTGTGTGTGTGTGTGTGTGTGTGTGTGTGTGTGGTACATATTTGTGAATTTGAAAAAAGAAGAAGAGCGATGAAGAAATTGGTGGAATAATAAAAAAAAAAAAACAGGAGAAAGGAGCAGCAGGAGAAACATGCAAAGGGAAAAATAATAGACACACTGTAAAAACTGCACCTAATTTCCCATTGCATAAATAAGAAGTTGTGAGACCTTAGAAACTTACATTTTCATCCTTTAAAAGTCTGAAATTCTGCCAACAACTAGTCTGGTCCCAGAAATAAGTAGGTTCTAATAACTTACGATCTTTATTTGTTCTTCATGAACAGAATTTCTCTATTGCAGAGAAAGTTTTGTTAACTGCCGTTCTTTAGTTGGACAATTTGTGTTTACTTTATCCTTTACAATGTAAAATCCTCATTGTGTTCAACAGACTTTTTATTTATTAACTTAGTGTAATTAGATACTTCTGTCTGTTAACAGAAAAGGGTCCAGTTTCTTTCTTTTTTTTTCGAGCACTGTTACTTTATCTGCTTGTCATTCACAGCGAATGCCCAGAAATGTTTAATTTTTTACCCCCAAATTAAATAGCTATATGAAGGAAGTTGTGTCTTTTTATACATGCTATAAATGTCTCCCGGAGGAGTCTCTGATCAAAATAAAATGATGCAGACGACGATTATTGAAAGTATTTGAGTCACAATAAGGAACAGGATCCACAGTTTTGTCTGTGACTGTTAACAGTCAATGGTAATACATAAAAATTATGAGGAATCTTGTTTGTAAACCTAGAATTTCACACAAACATATAAAGTATAAGTCACAAAAAAGTAAGTTTTCTCATTATTAGTAGTATTTTTTAACATACTAAAGGCTCAGAGATAAGTCAGAGGTTGGACTTTGCTTTGCGTTCTGCTTTTCATGATGTGTGTTTTGATGTCTTACACACATATAATACAACACTGAGATGTCGAGTTGTTTCGTCAATGGAGAAATGTTGCTGTGCCCTCGTTATTTCAGGAGAAAGTGAACACATGTCTGAGTATACAAAAGCTATGGAAAAAAACACAACAAAACACAGCGTTCCAAGTTAATAATCATAATACACAAACCTCTGCCAATGCATGCACCAGAGCACTGAAGGTCTAATGCCCAGACTCAAGCACACAAACAGAAAAGCCAGGGCAGGAATCGCAACGATAACCTGGTGGCTCCCCAGGAGCATCTATCACTCTGCAAGGCCACAGTACAAATGTTTCTGAGCCGGGCCGGGAAAACAGCTAAAGTGGCTCACAGTATAAAGAGGAGTGAGAGAATAATAATAAGTGGAAGGTAATGACACACCATGCATCTGTCAGATTTATGAGTGTATATCCCGCTCTGCTCCTCTCATATACCTGCCGGTCGTGGTCTGCACTCGAGCCCATACACACCGCAATGCTGATGAGAGGAGTCAGCGGTGAGAAATCACAGAGCAGCAGGGAGAATAGCGCCGGACTCTTGCTCTGCTATAGCATCCAACAATCGCTAAATCACTAAAGGCCCAGAGCGCATACGCACACACACATATCAAAAGGACCTGCAAAGATGTAGGAAATCGCAGAGAGGCGAACAACAAACAGGCAGCCGGGTTGTGTCCAGAACACTGTGGACAGGATGCCCAGTATGGAGGCAGAGCAGAGAGGCTCCATCAACATACACGTAAAATTACAGGTGTTGTGACATACCGATAATAAAATGTTGATACCATGGTAATAATACCCAGTTATTTATGTAACAAATAAAACATTGTGTTAGAATGTACACAACATAGGAAATGCATACAGGGCAGTCATGGTGACACACTCTTCACATTCATAGTTTAGATGCAAATCATTGATAAAAACAAAATACATAAAAGAATTACAGTGTTTTCCTGTAGCTACAATGATCGTTCAGTGAAGCTTAATATCGGGACAGCCCTAATTTAGATACATATAAATGTGCATATACACAAAGACATAGATGTATTTTTATTTTGCATTTTAATTCTGGCTAAAATCAGAGGTCAACAATGCTCAATGTTAACTTATGGAGCATGCTGCAGTACTTCAGTTTCAACAGTCAGCCTAATTGCTCTTCATTCAGTTGTGCCATACCTTCAGGTCAACCTCTGGTCTACGTACTGCACAGGTGTACTAAAAGGTCCTGCACAGGAGCAACAAAACTGCAAATTTTCGTAAATGTTCCACGAAATGCATCCCTGACATGTTTGCGTGGCCTTTAGGATACATTCAGCCAAAATATTTTTTTCGTGAGAACTGTTTCTGTAAACAAAACAGTACTTGTTGGATCAGATCTTCTCATTCATAGCTGTTTTTGTGATTTACATGTCGACAGCTTTGTTTTTATATATCTTTTTTTACAGTTTCTATGACAACCATGGCTGGAAGCATCATGTTTTCGAGTTGTCCGTACATCCGTCCTACCATATGTCCATCTGCGCGTATGTGCCGTTGTTGTCTAGTGTTGGAGAATTTTGTTCAAATTTGGCTCAAGCATTATCTTAAAGTCAATGTTGAGAGGTCAAAAGTCAAGATCACTGTGACCTAAAAGACAAACAAACACGTTTTTGGCTGCAACTCAAGAATTCAACACACTAATTATGACAAAACGTCACAAAAAAATGACTAAAAGGACAAAGTCATGATGTTTTACATCCGAGAGGTCAAAGGTCAACTTCATAGTGTTCTGCAAAAACAGTTTTCAAACCATTTTTCAACACCATAACTTTGTAACCGGACTGTAACCAAATTTCACATTTGGTCAGATATCAGTCTAGTGACACTAATCTTGGTTTTCCACCTTGAAACTATTCTGATTGTGCTCGTGCTGTTTTTGTACTCAGTTTCAGAATGTGTAGCTTCTTTATAGTCAGCATCCATATTTGAAACATTGGTTACAGTCATGGCGACAACTTTGTGTTCAATTAGAGTCAGCTTTATTGACTGATCATGAATACCCTTAATTCCTTGTAATAAATTCCTGTCTGGACAAACATGGATGTAAACTCCAGCTCGACTGGTTGGTGAAAACATGCAGCTGTGAGATGGTAATTCTGATTTTGTCTCTCCATTACAGGCAACATTCACATATTTTAAAGTAATGAAGTGCTTTTTAAAATCTTTAGTAATGTTTGGAATCATTAATTCTTTGATTTAAAGTGAGATAGATCTGTTTTAAATTTTTACTCATAAAGACGATACTAATAAAAACAACAATGCTGTCATTTGAAATCAGAACAGTGCATTGTAAGAATTCACAAAATACAACGACTTGATTCCTGAGCTATCGCTATCATCTAGCACATCACCACCAACCATCAGACACTCACAGCCTGCTGATAGCAACGTCTGGGGATTAGACAGTGTGTACGTACACATTTTAAACATAACAGAGCAAGTGACATTCTGATTGCACACACTTGCTTTCACCATCACAATGATATATACGTACACACGAAGCCGCCTGCCAGCGCATTAGACAACCTGCGCCTCCAATCGCTTCCGATCAGATCAACCCTGCGTCTTCTTCACGAAATTCCTCGTAAGCACTACATGGCGCACATAGTGTAGGTAGCGCTGGGTTAATGATATACATATGATCATGTGTTACCTGACAGAAGATGTCACCACATTGTCAGCTCTCTCCTTTTGTAGCAGGTGCAAATTGCTTTAAATAGCACAACTAGGTGATATTCCATGTAGGCCAAGTCAAACAGGGGCCATAATTAAAAGTTATTAAAACGGAGCAGTAATTCTATCATCAGCTGTAAGAGCAGAATAATATCAGCAGTGCACAACCAATTATTTGTGCCCTTATTTTCACAAAGTTTTATCCACGTTTTGTTTTGGTCAGTGGCATATGCTAGTTTAAATTTTTAAGCAGTATCTTTATATGTAATTTTTATATGAACTTTAATATGCTTGGGTTGGGTATGTTTTCCCGCTTGTTTTCCTTTTTCACCACTAATTAGGCTTCAGTTTGTATATTTTCAGGGAATCAAACATGTTTTAAAAAAAAACACAGACCAATCAATGCAGCAGCATCTTTTAACTGGTTAATATTTAGGATCAACTGCCATGCAGACTGCAGATCACATAAGGTATGCATTAGGCACACATCATGCGCTTGACAACAAAAGGCACAACCTTCCCACACGCACATAGACACTCGCTATGCATAGTAATGGAAGGCAAAAGGATGGAGTTGCCCATCAAGCAGATACTGTCATATTTAAATGGTTTCATAAAGGCACACAGATGAACAAACACTGAAATAATAATCATAATAATAGAACAGAAGATGTATTGTTTTAATGAGACTGTTATTACAAACACACGACTGTAGATGTCCATGCACATAGAAAGCATAGACACTTTTTTTTTTCCCGCTCTCCTTCAACCGAATACATACATTCATGCACACGAACACATGCACAGACATGCTGGCAGACCTGTGCAGAGATGCCTTCAGACACATACCGGCATTCGCACAAGCGCGCGGCCCTGCAAGTGTGTTCCAAGATGCCGTTAGCACAGAGGGCTGTTTGTGAAAATGATCACATCAATCGAAGTGATAGATAAAAGACTGGGAGCAATTGATAAAGTGCCACAATTATTTGGAAGATGAATGGCTGAATTTGCTTTTGAAATTGGACTGGATCTCAGTGCAATGGAACAGAACTCATCATCATCAATGAGCCTGCCGTTAGATTGCTTTCTGTCAAAACCCAATATCAGCCCGGACAATTGGATCCATCTGCCAAATGGGATCAAATAGACCTACTCACACAACATCAGAGGTGATGTATAGTGACCATGTGTAAAACATATTACATTGAAAATGCACAATACATCATTGTGTATGTTGCTGTATTTGTTTGGGTGTAGCGTTTGCCATCACCACATGTGAGCACGCTCAATAGAAATGATTTGAGATACATTAAGGGAACACAAGTACGACATGGAAAGAAATGATACTACTAGCAAGGGGGGGAAAGAAAAAACATGATGCTTAAATGCCACAAATGAACCCATCAATTCATATAATGCGTGTGAGATGATTGTAAAGACAAGGTATGGAGTGAATAGCTCGAGATTGATGTGCAGTTAAAGGCGGCCTTTAACAGTAGGGAGAGGAATCATTTTCTCACATCCTCCAACACCCCGGTTCTGGGATATTTTTCTTTTATTGTTATTATTTAAAAGAATATTTGCAAAGTTGCAACTCATAAAACTTGCACTATCGTATCACATAATTTATTTAAGCCTATAAATCCTTTGGCTTTTGCAGTTATACGCCTCATAATGATGCATTGGTTAACACGGCCTGAATATTTGAGCCACATAAAAATGGTAATAGATTAAACCAGGGGAGTGTGTAGCTCGGCGGTGTGTACGTGGGACTGTGTGCGAGCGGAGCTATCAGTAAAGAAGTATTACTGCAGCTTACACAGGCCTTAGCATACAGAAGGGAGCATCAGAATGCACTGTATCTCCCCTGCATGCACATGCACAAAGCCAAAGAAAAGGGACAACGCAGCAGGGGGTTGGAGGGAAACACACTAAGTAATGTATTGTGCTGGGAGGGAGGTGACAGGGGTCTGATGATACAGAGGAAGCGTGTAAATGGGCCGCTATTAAGGGAGAGGAAGGCTGAATGATTGTTTATGGCCACAGATCTGCCCAGAGAAAACATCTTTGCACCTAAAATTAGTTATTTACTTTTTCTGCCTTCAGTGTCTGGGGGTATCTATGGCATCTATTACATCTAATTCGCATGCACTATAAATCACATACACATCTGCTTCAGCCCGTAAATCTGTCAGTGAGGATGACACTGTAATTTTGTCGTTATTTGCGGTATTTCGTCAGAAATGTTGGGGTTTTTTTTTATGCGCTCTAACTCGTATTATCTCTAGTATATTCAGGACTCCCTATTTATTTACTGTATATGCTTTATTTTTGCTCCAAAATTGCCTATTATATTATGTTGTTTTCAATTATGTCCTAGTCCAGTGTCTGGGGTAGCTGTAAGGTAAAAGCTGACTATCTCTGTCTGTAGCAGTCACAGGCAAAAGTTAACTGAAAGGTAATTATACTTTTCCAAACAGACACACACACACTCACACACACACACACACACATCTACACTTGTGGATAAAATGATCTTCTTTCTGTTTGTCTATGAGAGAGTATGTGTACACTCCATCCTGACATATCCTTCACCATTTTATCCTGTCTCTCTCTCTCTCACTCTCAAGCACACAAAAATGCGCCCCGACACACGGACAGACATGCATGCATGCGCGCGCACGTGCACTGGCCGCCCCCCCCACACACACACGCATACACACATTGTTCCTGTGCGGTCAGTGTCTGGGGGAGCTCTGCAGGGACCTGTGCTGTCAGAGAGCAGACCACAGAGTGTCCCTGGTCCCTGCTCCACCTGCTGTGACAGCTAATTAGGCCTGACCACAAAGGCTGGCCTGTCTGGGTGCTGAAGTGGGTGTCGTGGCATGGCATGGCAGGGCATGGCATGGGATGGCATGGGGATAGCGTGGCCAGCCGACGAAAGTGCCCTGCCATGTTGTCCGGGGACATGCTTCACCCGGGAACACCCACGACCACGGCGGTGTGTCCTCGTCTTCGTTAGGCTCCCCTTCAGTCATTAATTACGCTCACGCACTTCTATTAGTCCTCCATTTAGGCTAATCAACAAGCGGGGCCTCCGCTGACATCATTAGCTCTCATAACAAGCAGCAGCACTCTGGGAGGGGCCCTTCAGAGCCGTTTGTGAACATTAACCCTTCCTCGACAGTAATGAGCCATCCTTATCTCGCGGCGCACCTCGGGGTCTTTTGTCCTGCCCCTGTTGTCCGACACCCCCCCCCACCCCACAGCCTGTTCTTCTCGCTCCGCATTGTCATTAGGAGACAGCAGCAGCTAGCACCAAAGCTGTGGATGCTCCAGGCAGACAAGGAAGCTTAAATAGCATGGCAGGAAGTTAACACTGCAAGAGGGAGGGAGGGGGGGCGCAATGTATTTTTGGGAGGGTTAGGGATCAAAGGCACTGAGGAAATGGGATGAGACAGGGCAGCCTAAGCCCCTTGGGTATGTGTGTTTCTTTGAGTGTGTGTGTGACTCATATTAGATATGAGGAAGGGAAGGAAACACAGGTTGAAGATGGTGACAGGGAGCTCAGCTGTTTGCCTGGACCAGCGGGGGAGCTCGGGAAGAGAGAGTTGTCCCCTGAGCGACTGCCCAACCTCCTGGGGTTTGAGCTGTTTGGACGTAAAATTAAAATCACAAACACACACATACACACACACGTAAACACACAGACTGAGCGAAAATTTGCCAGTTGTCCTCAAGGGATAAACATGCCTAACTTAAAAGTGTAGGTTATTACTTTTTGCTTGTCACACTCACTTCCCATATATATGCGCAGCTGTGCAGGAGGAGTCATCCTCTGTGTAGTCCAACCTATCTCGTAGATTCACCCCCTGAACACAACTCATGTTTTCAAACACGTGTGCGTGCTCTCTTTATGCCACCTTTGCGCACGTTTATGTGTGTCTACGGATATCAACACCAAACCGAGTGCTAGATGTGCACCGGGGTGCCAGGGATAGTGTTATCTGTGCAGCAATTTGGATGTTGTGCTCAAAGTTGTGACTTTCCAGATAATTACACACGTTCAGTCGCATCAAGACATTTTCATGCCATGTGGTCGAGCTGTTGGCCACGCAGAGCTGGAGAAAAAAAAAAAAGGTGCCGGTTCATTGCAGGTCTGATTCAGGAAGCAACACAATTCTGGTTTACAGTCCGCTGTATGTATTCAGTGAGCAGCTTTCATTGGAATGTTTGAATACCTCATCCATTGTTTAATACATCCATGATAACTAATCACCTGTGGAGTATACCTTGGAGCGAAGAACTTAGCAATCATGGCCAGCTTTACGGACCAAAGCACACGTTCAATAATGTACCCGATGTGAACCGTAAACCATGCTGAAAATAAGCAGACTGGGCGAGGAAAAAGTACAACAAAGTCAGAGAATCCTTCATTATGCTCATGTGCACGGCTTAAAGTTGACTCTGAAGGCACAACCCCGGCCAATTACTGCATCCCAAAACTTGTGCTGAGGGCAATGGGTAGCCCTTTCTGTCCTTTACTTATTAATCCCTGCCAAGTCTGCTGTATGGTGTTGTGATTGACTGTTCACGGTGAAAAATTCATGTCATCTCATTCTCTTCCTCTGTTTTACTCACCTCCAGCGACCGCAGCTGACCAGCAACTGGATTTTCCTGTCTTTTAAGCTGTAATTTAGAAGCGTACACATGCACCGCTGCTCTCTGTGGGCTATTGAGGCCGAACCATGTGGAACGAGGCTTTAAAGTTGTTGCTGAATAATGTAGCCATGTTAGTGAATGCTATATGACCCATAAGCCACAGTGCAACTTTGAAGTGCGAGACATTTTCAAAGTTGTTGGTAATCATAAAAGCAGAACTTTTCTTCCAACCGTGATTCTCAGATTTAAGATGCACATTGCGGAGCACTTTTTAGAGCCGTGTACTGTATACAATGCTGAAGTATGTGAGTGTATCCATGTTTGTTTGTTTGTTTTCTAAATCATTTGTTGGTTAAATTTTCTCATTTGCAAACGAACAACAAACAAGCATTTGCACATGTAATTTGCGTCAAGAGGGTCTTGGTCTGAAAAGGGTTAACACACTATTTTCTAGCTCTTATCGGTGCTTGTAAAAGGATAAGGAGAGGAAAAGTGAGAGATAGAGGGAGGGGGGGAGCGAGAAAATGCCATTTGGGGGGAGAGCCAAGTGGGTCTGCTAAACGAGTGGATTCTTATGCAAATACATGCTAATTTATGCGCACAAGGCAGTGGCAGCGCCCGAGGCTGCTTTGATTGGCAGTTGCAGGTCTGTGTGTGCTGAGGAGGGACGCTTGGCTCCGGGTGCTTCTGTAAAGTTGGGCACGGCTGCCTCTCCATGTTCTACATGCTCTGGATCCACCGACTGCACACGTCTGTAGCCTAGCCTCTCCACCGGACTAGTCCCAGCAACCAGCAGGGCTCCCATCCAAAAAACTCTCCACACACCAAGAGCTCAGCTCAGCCAGCTCCAATTCCTCCATGGCTGGAAGCAGCCAGGGCATCATTATAAAATCAATGCCCCAGCTTCATCTCGCCTGGCTGTGTGTGTGTGTGTGTGTGTGTGTGTGTGTGTGAGCAGGAGGGGTAGCGTTCTGGGCTTGTTTGTGTTGATTCTAGGGGGTGTTTGTGAGTGGCAGAACAGCAGAGGCGCCGATGCAATGCTCTCCACACTCTCTAATAGGCTGACAGAGAGGCTCTAGGTCAGGGCCTCCCATTACTTCAGGAGGGAAACTAGCTAAATGAATAGGAACCTGCACCTAGCTACCACCCAGAGGAAATGTAAATGCCATTTGTTTCTGTGGCAAGGTGTTGTCATGCAGAGCAGTGGTACATCTTGATAATGTAAACATAAATTCCTGAATACGGTGATGCCAGAGTAATTGGGAGGCAGCTATTTATCATTTTTTTGGCAGTTTTTTTTTCTTTCTTTTCCTTCATTTTTTTGTATTTGCAAGGCACGAGAAGAGAAAAACAAATTTAGCCGGGCGAGAATGAAGCCATTACTCTGTCTATTACTCATTCACACAGGCCCCCAGGCCAATAGAAAAACACTTGGAAATCACCAACATAAAATAGAATATGTTCCCTAAAAAATATAGTGCATTTTACGCTACCTCATAAATATACTCGGCCGTGATGAGGTTTCTTGGAATGAAACAATGGCAGCATGTTTTTTTTTTTCCTCTCCCCTCACTATTCCACTACATTAATATATATGTATGGTAGTCCTCATGCTACTGTGTTATAAACATCTCATTCTATTGTGCATCCATGCTTGTCCCACACACGTAAACACATGCACACCACATGTTTGTGCACCGATGTGACTGATAATTCCTGCCCTCCCCCCTCAAGCTTTTCAGACGTGCCAAAGCAGAATGGGTATTTTTAAGGTCTGCAATTATACCCTCTGCAGAGTGCAGGCAGCGAAATTACTCAGTTGGCACCCCCAGCACCCCCCAATCCCGCACTCCCCCCCCTGCGCGCACCCTATCTCAATGGGAAATAAAGCAAAACCAGTTAGACAGATCTGGAACAACACATCCAAACCTTTTGTTTGTCACACCTGGGGACCACAAATGGATTCTCATCATACAGTAGATTGAAAATTTATGCTTGTTTACACCAGCATCCCTCTCTTTCCAAGTGTTGCGCTCATTTCGCCAGCCATAAAGTGGCCCCCCGAAAACTGCCCACGTTGTCCTCACTCAACTAATCTCCCCCTTTCCAGCTTTTGATGACACCAGAGACGCGACGTGATGTTCCCCTCATCACCCGTCACACGTCGCCCAACGTTGGCTTTTTGAAATAGCACGCGCCCTATGCATATTTCATCCCCCCTCCCTCCGTCACTGTAGAAGCAATGAATAATACATCTTTTATTATATTATTGCAAGAGATTTGTAACACTTGAAACAGAATGCAATATGCAGTTTATCTCCATGCACGGCGAACACAAGGTGCTTCCGTAGCGTCTGTCTGTGTCACCAGGCGAGAGGGGAAGAAAAGAGAACAGAGGAAACAAGCTCGTGTGACTCCTGACAGTCCATCAACTTCCCCGAGCAATTATTCTCCCGGCCGAGGGAGGAAGCCGGTGACGTCCTTCTTGCGCGTCTGCTATGGATGCAACGAAATTCTCGTTCATTGTGAAGTTCACAGTTTGGGACTTTTCATTCATTATGTGAAGATAAAAATGCTGAAAAGTGCCTAATTGGCAATAAAGGAACTCTTGTGTTGTATAATGTGAGAAGAGAAGACGGAGGTGTTTATTCTAAAGCATAAAATAAATAGTCAACTTAATCATTCGATCCAGCAGTGCAATTTCTGTTTTAAAAATTGGATTCAGCTGCTCTACCTTTCCTCTCTCTTTGTTAACACTGAGGACACAGCCATCTTGTTTGAAAAAACTTTATTGGAATTGTCATCGGACAAAAGCGACCGGGGGATTGGTATCTGCACTCAGAGTGAGTTCCCCGCGGCTGGTCGATAAACCCAAACACTGTGACCGGAGGAGCCGCGGTTGTAGGCCGATTAAAAACTCCAACTCAATGTGTAGTATGAGTCAACACACCTTGGACATTTAATAAAATTGCAACAGTGTCGGCCCGGCGTTCAAGGCTAACGCTGCGAGAATGTCGCGGCTGATGGACAACAACTGGTGCTCCGCCACAACGTTCTGGGTGGAATTTACTCAAGAATATTTGTTCCATTAGCGCAAGTAAACTGCTGGAAACCGAACCGAGGAAACTTGTGCTGTTACAGCCCTAATGTCTACACGCTTGCACAAAAGATGTGTCTGTGTGCTTTGTGTTGATTTTCAGCATCTTAGTTGGCTGTTTTTGTCAGTTTTTACAGGTCGTATCCGTCTATCCCTCTTATACAAAGCATCAGAACATACGATGGAGGCTTCAGTAATTTCATTAAATATATAAGATATCATCATTGAAAAAGTTTACATTCCTCACTTTTTTCGGGCTTTTTGTTCAATCTACTAACCTTTCAGGACCTGGGAATTATTACATTCATTTCCCATATTGGGCAGACCTGTGTAGAAAATCTGGCATTATTAAAATCCACCCTTAATCATCAAGCGCCTTTGTTTTGCTGCCGTAACCATGGTCCATTTTGAAATTTAATTTCCTGAAGTAGAGGATCGAGAGCTGATGCCATTTTATATGGAATAATTGAAGTGTTTTTTTTTTTTTTTTCCTTTCCTTCCTGCATGTGTGAGCAGCAGTGTTTGTCGTCGGCCTGCCTTGTCCTCTTAGAGATGGAAGGGTAAAAGCGTGCTGAAGGCCTGCAGAAAGCCCTCCAGTCTCGAACGTTTAATTTGACGAGGAGGCGTGAGGTGAGCTGGAAAAGGAAATACGTCTCGCAGTTGCTGTTTGCCACTTGAGAGCTCATTCACTGCCTGGGGCTGTTGACCACACCATGTCAGGTTCTATGCTAGAAACACGTCCCCACACAACACTTAAATTACATTTGGACCTTGGCTGGGGTGAGCAAATGCCTGGCCAGAAATCAATGGGAGGATACAAGCCTCAGTGGACATGGGAGGGCGTTAGCTTTCATTCCAGCTATTGATGAATGCCAGGTACATTTCATCAAACTACTGTAGCTCACTGAGTTTTTGTACACATGCAGAATTTGAGATCGCTTCCAGAGGCCGCGCTTACATGCAAGGTTACGCGTCTATTGTCAACAGTTGGGATATGACTTAAGCGCTCCTCTTTCTATAGCCAGGCGCTGATGAGTCGACAAACATCTTGAGGCAGATGGGGTAAATGTTTAAAAAAGAATAAGTAGATGGATAAATAAACATTGTATCCCAGCTTTGCTTCGCTGATCTGTGACTAACTGGATAGCCATTAAGGTTTAAAAATCCCACAGTGTGAAACAGACTGGAACACATTGAGCTTCGGCTCAGCAGAATAGATTTTCATTTCCTTAATCAACTTCCTTATTCATCCTTTTTTCCAAGGAATTAATATAGATCAGTGTTAATGGGAGCCAAATACGTGAGTGGCAGCATGCGGGGAGCAGGCTCAGTGGAGGAGAGCAGGCTTTTCTCCTTCACCAGGAGCAGCATCTGTTGCTCCCCTGCTCCAATGCTATTTACAGATAGCTGCCATTATTTACGCCTGATGAGATTCTATCCAATTTGTCAATCCGCACTGTTCACAGAGACATGGACAACACGAGCACTTAACAAGGAAGTATCACAGTGAGACGGTGCATGCGGCTTCCGAATCAGCGCTGGCTGAAACAAATATGAAAGAAATAAGTCGTTGCTATGTAACAAACACAAAAGAATGGTTAACATTTGCCTCTGCGATGGCAAAAAAAAACAAAGGCAGCACACAGAGAAGGCAGATGCAGCATGTGTGCTTAGACAGATGCACTGACACACATCACATGCATTAGGGTAAATAACCCTCATATGGTGGCCGTACAAAAAAAAAAAGATACAACCTGATTTATTCATTGCTTAGTCACTGTTAGCATTCAGGGGAGGCTGGCTAACTGAGGCGGCCCAGTAAAGACACAATATGTAAACTGAGATAAGGATTACATAAAGCTCTCAGGATGAAATTCTCTTCTCACGATGTAACAGTCCCCCTTCACAGAGCCACACATTACGCACACCTCTATCTAAATACTATGCATAAACCTCAGATGAATCCTTGGAAAGTTTGACGTGCCAGATTTCAGCTCTATGCTGGGAGGATGCTTCTTTTTTTTTTTTTAATTTAGTATTTTTTTTCCCAAGTAAAATAATGCAGCGTGAATATTCTGTGCAAGTGAATTTTTGGTGGATTTCGGAAATCATATTCTCTCTCTCTGACTTTAGGGACTTCACAGAAAGAAGATTTATTTATGTCTGTGTTTGTGTGTGTGTGTCTATGACGGTGTGCAAAAAAGACAGGAAGCAAGAACGAAATGACAAAACACATTGCTGAGAGAGGAAGTGACAATGAAACAAAAGAACAAGAAAAGACCAAGACAGAGAAGGAGAAAGCGACGAAGGCAACGAGAATAAAATGAGGCGACAGAGAGAAAGAGAGAAGTAAGAAAAAGAAAGCTTGTTGAAAGTAAAATAATAGAGGAAAAGAAAGAAGAAGAAAAAAAAAGAGGACACAGAGTACCAAACAGAGAGAAACTTTAATGGGGAGTGGCTGTGGCAACCGAAATGATCTCTCTATGATTGCAGTCCGCTTTGCAAATAACATATAGTGTCAGTTTTAGTCCACTCCAAGCACCAGATGGATGGTTTTTTTCCACATAAGGACAATTCAGATGCCAAAGGAAGAAAAAAAAAAAAGCTACTAAATTGTCAAGTGTAAAGAAATAAGTTGACTTTTTCAGATGCTCTAAACTGTCATATGTCAAACCATCAGACTGCAAAGAGATTAAAACAAAACAAATCTGTGGCTTTTAGAGGTAGATATGTGGATGTGTATTGAAGCACTGTCATCCGTCAGCGTCGCCTGAAGAAATGTCAACAAAATCTTTCTCTGAGATTACACCTACAGTCCCGCACAACTTTGTTTTTTTTTTGTAGTTGCTAATTCAGCTACCATTTATTTATACCGCAGACTTTGCTGTCAGGAGCTGGTCTTTTAACACGAGCTCATCACTGCTAAAGTGGGATTAAGTTTGTGCAGTTGATCCCTCCAGAAAAACATCCACAATGACAACACAAATGAAAAAAAGTAGGGTTACCAGTGCCATGTTTTGTTTTTTCTTTTTTACTGTGTAGACAAAGGACAAGCTGGAGAGAAGCTGTATAAAGTTATACACTCCTTGACTTTGGTTCTGCTGTTGTACTACGACCCGACACTGTCCACCGTCTACTATGCACGTCACCACAATAGGAGCCAATAGGACAAAACACACACGCACTACACATCCCTCCCCTTTTGCCAGAGGATAACCCTGTGGTGTTATACCCTTGCAGGGTGCAGCATCTATAAGCTCCTTTTTTGTCTATTGAAGAAAAGCGTTCCACTCTGGTAGATTACGGTCAGGGGCGATTAAGATCTTTGCCTCACTGAAGCAGGGAAAAGGGGAAAAAAGGGAACGTGCTCAGTGTAACCTCAAAAAAAAGAAAAGAAAAGGGAAAAAAAAAAAGAGACAGAAGAGATAAAACAGATGAAATCCTTCCTTCACTCCAGAGCCCCAGGCTGCTCAGTGGGCGTGGCAATCCCAATGCATGAGCAGCATCATTGGCTTCTCTGTCTTTGAATGTCTCTGTCTCTCGTTTTTTTCTTCTTGTAACTCTCTCGCCACTGAATCTCCTTGTGTCTTTTTCTCACCTTCCTGCTTTCAAAAAAAAAAAAAAATCCCTGGTGTGTTTGTCCTTCACTTTGATCTCTTTTTACAGTCAAAGTATTATCAGTACGCCGTGGCACCAAATGTTGCATTTCATGATGTGTGATGCTTGAATCTTTTGGAGATCTGCTGTAACGTGAGCTCAGTCTGCTGTTGCACTTGTTGTAAGTCAGTCTGGGGTGAGTGAAACAGCAATATGTCTGTTTGAGAATTACCCAGATCCTTCTATCAACCGCAGATTTCATGACGGTAGATACGTTAGGATCAGGAGCTCTGTGATTTATTGGTGCAGTCGGTGATTTTCATGTTACAATCATGTTGACAACATTCAGCACGAGTGCAGCGTAAATACAAGATGTAGACGTAGTTGGTGTTCTACAAGAAGAAAACCTCAATATTACGTATCGTTTGCCAACTAAAATCTGCAGGTGTAGCTATTTTAAGTGTCTACAATTTATCCTTTACATGTATAAACAAAGGGCTGCAGGGTGGTGCAGTTGGTAGCACTGTTGCAGCAAGAAGGTTGCCGGTTCGCGTCCCGGTGGGGGCACCGGAATCTTTCTGCGTGGAGTTTACATGTTCTCCCCGTGCAGCATGGGTTCTCTCCGGGTTCTCCGGCTTCCTCCCACACAGTCCAAAAACATGTTGAGGTTAATTGGTGATTCTAAATTGTCCGTAGGTGTGAGTGTGAGTGTGCTTGGTTGTCTGTCTCTAAGTGTAGCCCTGTGATAGACTGGTGACCTGTCCAGGGTGTCCCCTACCTTCACCCTAAGTCGGCTGAGATAGACTTCAGCCCCCCGCGACCCTCGTGAGGATTAAGCGGTGTATAGATAATGGATGGATGTATAAACAATGTATAATGTCAAAGTGGAAAACATGCTATCAAACCCACTCAGATTGCACTAGATTGGATATAAAGAAGCAAAAGTCACAGATCATGATTTAGATTATATTAAAAAAAAAAAAAAGAAAATCACTAATAATAGAAATTCTGTTTCAATGACTCCATTTGAATTATCATGAGGAGCAGCTGCAGGTTTTGTAACTCAAGCCAAACATTTAGATATAGCAGCTAGCGCAGCCCTCCCCTGTCTACGTCTCTGCTGATTTCATTGATCCAGAACTGTTCAGGCCGCGCGGCAGCTGCAGTGACTAATTTAAGTTATCTGATTGAGCCTTGAGTTGTGAGAATCATCAAGTGATGGAATTGACTGCTTTGCTGTCACAGCAAATTCCCCACCAACATCAGCATCAGTCCTTTAACAACCTCATCATCTCGTTGGGGATGCTGAAATTTTCAAATCAAGAGGCGAAGTGGATTTTCAGCCCATCCCAAAAGCCCATCATCACTATATTTAAAAAAAAAAAAGTTCCTCAAGTCTCATGACACTTTACTCCCTGCCCTGTACATTTTTTATTGAGATAATTCAAATGATGAAATATAAAACATAAAAATACCCAACTAGGACCTTAAATACATCATAGAGCATGAGCAACAGCTGCTTTTGGTGTTTCGTTGTCCTTTTTGTGCTCGATATTGTGATCCGAAGTCAAAATCGTTCAAAAGTAACTGCCTTATGCCGTCATTGGTGAGGCAATCACTGCGCTCTGCTGAAATGTCAACGGTAAAATAGTGGAATGCTGCAAACCACAAGTACAAATGAGTGAAGTTTGTTATTTGCCATAACTGCGGCATCCTGTTTTGAAGTCAGCCTGCTATATAAACCAAGAGAGTCTTCCTGAAACGCTTGTTAAGTCTGAGGTCATTCCTTCACCGCAGACTTTTCCTGGGCCACCACTGCTGCCTCTGTTTGCACACGCGACCCCTCGCTGTGTTTACCTCCGTCCTGTCTGCCTTTTCTTTATCATCGTCACGGAAGTTAAAGACAATAAACATTACAGATGCCACTTCAGAACACTTCGCAAACAATCCACCTACATGCCTCAAGCAAGATGGAAAATTCTGTAGTTGTGGGGCGAGAGATTTTACAAAAGTTTATGTCTATATGAGAAACTTGGGCAGGTCAGCATCCACTGTTTATAGGTTATTTACTGTAAGTTTAAAAAAGGGGAAAAAAAGCTACCTTTTAAAATATTATGCAACTGTCTAAAAAAGCAAAGAATTCACTTGTAGCACTCCCGTCTAGTATCACACAAAGAACATCCATATGTTTAAGAAGTTTAAATCTACTCCCTGTTCTCAAAGCTCCATTGCTTTCCTGCTGGCCTACATAGAGAGCCAGGGTTCTGGTAGGCATTACATCTTCCAGGCACGTTCTTGAAGAGAGGGAGAGATGGCAAGATAAAAGGTCTTTTTGTGGCTCCAACCCTCTGCTTGCCTCTCATGCTCACACTGCAAAAAAATAATCATATTAACAATCCAATTTAACTGGGGTTCAGCGTTTAAAAAAAAAAAAAAAACGAAAAGAAAAAAAATCCTCGCTGGTTATTTTCCCATCGAGTGTGTTTCAATTGTTTACCAATTAGTTTAATTTAATTGCGATAACTTGCGGGGGCTCATATTGTTACATATTGAAATGTGGCAGGATAATGTCAGCTTATTCGGAGAAGTTGGATTGCATTGGAATCAAGTCAGATCATCTCACAACAATGGTAGTTTTTCCCTCTCGATTTTAAGGAAAGTCAGATTCTCAGAGCAAGCGGAGATTAAATGAGTTGTAAAAAAAACTAAACATTCACAGCTCTCTGTTTCACTGTTTCTCTGTCTCCAGCGCCTGCACTCCCTTTTGCTCTTCTCTCTCAACCCGAGCAGGGAATCGGCCATATGGCAAAGCATCCCCTTACTCCTGTGCGCTCTCCATCCCACCTCCCATCTCTACTCTTCTCAACACACACACTAACTCATACAGGAAAAGAGCAGAGTAAACCACGGGGATGCTATGGCTCCCGGTACAATAGGGCATTGCAGGGTGGGTGACCAGAGCAGATGTCTCTCCCTTTCCCTCTGTCTCTCTCTCACCAAACCCTCGCGGCGGTGTGTGGTGTCAGCCCATGCCAGGGCACTACTCCGGGCACCGTGGCGCTCCACATTGAGTAAAATGTATTCATACAGAAGTTGTCTGTGGAGATTAAGCGTCTCTGTGGTGTCGGCAGGACGGGGTCAGAGTTGACTGGTAACGAGGAGCGGCAGCACAAGCGCAGGGCAGACAATAAATCTTTCCTGTGTGCCAGCAGACCCGTGGACCTACGACTCACTGGATGCTTTGTTTTTTAAATGAGCCGAGTTGACCTTAGTGGTGCATTAATGCACATTTCAGATGCAAAGACATTCTCACCCAGCAAAAAAAAAAAAAAAAAAAGGGAAAAACACTGCTCCTGGCTATATAAAAGAAAGAAGAACAAAAAAACTGAGAGCGAGAGGAGAGTGAGAGAGAGTTTACTGTTATGACTGTTCACCTTTTTATCCTGGCTGCAGAATTAATTTCAGCTTTTAAATGGTAACGCTGATGTTTGGCTGAAAGATACTGCCAGTGCAATGATCCTCAATAAAGAGCTATGAGTGCTTTACATGGGAAGAGACATTTGCCATTTGCAGTGGGAGGCCCATTGGATCACTAGCTGAGGGCTTAGGGAGGAAAAAAAAAAAAAGAAAAAACACTGGGGCTTTCATGGGAAGCTGATAGAATAGCCTCAGCACATAAAAGCTCTGTCATACTAGGGTGGGAAAAAACACCATTCTCTGTACTCAGATTATGGGTTGTTTATGCTCCATTTGGAGTTCAAATGGTATTTCACACTGACAAAGAAACAAAGCTGCGGAGATAAAGGCAGCTGGTGTGAGAGTTGTCATAGTGGCAGTGATGTCGCAAATGTCTATGGCAGGTCCAGCCGTCATGGGCAGATGGCTGCTGTACAGAAAGGCGAGCGCGAGGGCCCAGCAGAGCGCCCCCATCAGGCAAAGTGCTTCATGCAGTTCCCCTGGAGCAGCAGACCCAGACTGACAAAATGTTGACAAACTGTTGTTTTGTCGCTGAGAGCTTACGACGGACACATACATATCTATTTTATTTCGCCCATTCTGCTCCCTGCTCTAACACCACCCACTGCCCACGTTGGCTTCCTCTTGAGATGAATGTCCATCCTCGCAATCAGCCATCCTTACACAGCCTCATCAAGCCTCCCTGGAAGGACCGGGAGCTCATATAGTCGGACAAAAGAGAATGCCAAGATGAAACAAGGGACGAAGGGGACACCAAAGGAGTGCGAGCTGGGGCCATAATAGCCTTTATTTGCCACACAGACCCTCATGATGCGAGGCCAAGGTCAGACAAGCAGGCAGACACAGCTGGACGCAGCGACTGAGGCATCCCGGCAGCAAATGGCCATCCTTTGATCAGACGTGTCATTTCTGTCATGAAGGTGACCCACACAATCAGACCCCGTTGACTAGCCAGTGCCTTTGGCCGTGGCGGCGAATGATGGCGGACATTCATGCTCTCCGCTCACCCTCCCCAAGTAAAATTGGAAGAAATCTTCATTTTGCGGCCATGTCGGCCTCATAACATGAGGTCACGCTCTGACACAGATCTGATGTTTTTGTGTCTTTGCAAAGCCCGAGTTGTACGTCTGCCCTTTGTCCATACGCTAACCTCTACTTTATGAGGGCCCCCTCACAGAGACAGACGGACATGAACTGAGAGACAGAAGAAGCTCAGAGGGGGAGGGGCTCAGCAGACAAAGCGTAGCGGCGGTGCCAGCCACACTAACGTTGCCCCCTGGAGTAGACTTGGGCACATCCCATGATCCCATGTAGCACAGTCCCCCTCGCCTCCTTGGTCCCCTTTTCATTTTTGCCTTTTCAACTATAGAAAGACAGGCTGACACTCAAGTTAATTAAGATTTTAATCCAGGGTGAGAGTGTCAGTGGAATACCGCGCAACAAAGGCAAACTCAGGCCTATCAAGACGGGACTGAAAAAGGAAAAAGGAGATTTGGATGTGCGCTATACAACGTGCAATGACAATATTCACCCGCCCTCCCAGGGGTCAGATAGAGTCAGCCACTTTGTAGAGCGATCAAAAGTGCTCGACATCTAGGTCCGTTTTGCCGGGCTAAGGGCTCAGTTCAATGCCATCCACAGCTGAAATGATGAGTTCATTTCCAAATACAAAATGCATAATCAAAAGCCATGTCTGATGTTGTAAACATGAGGAAACAAATTACTCACGATGGTAGGGGAGCGACAATCCATGACTGACTAGAGGAAAAGAAGGATGAAATTGACTTGGAGACATTTGAATGCGTCTACTTCTTAAAAATTCTCTCGCAACTTGACTTCAAAATAGGACAGCTTGCTACAGTTGACGTGTTTGGAGATGAAATATGAGCTTGCACAAAGGCTGATTCATTCCTCATGTTTTTCCACTTAGTTCTGAATCAGATTTGCGGACCTTTCTCTATCAATGTGCCCCCAGGTTCAGTATAGCCAAGAGTAAGACCTTCTGGGAAATGAAGTTGGAGTGAAAATGTGAGCAAACCTTCCCACTGGCCTGAAATCAGATCAGGCAGCAGCCTGCAGGAGAGGCAGGGGCCTATCCCATATTAGGAGGGTTCACCTACGTGGCAGGGTGTGTATGGTGGAATAAGTGGGACAACTCCCAGCAGGCTGTGAGAGCACTGGCCAATAAATGATAAAAGAGCAGGACTAGTCCCCATGCTGCCTTATTGAAGTTTACCTTTGTACATTTACACTGAATCCCAATTTGCCCTCCCTGCATTTTTTAACTCATACTATCTCCCTTCTGGAAGTCTGGGGACCATCAGACACATCTAGAACACTTCTACCTGACTGGCCTTTGTCAGTGAAGATAAAGGAGATCAAACCGAGCTGCAGGATAACTACAACTATCCAGAAGTATTTCCCTGCAGACCTGGAAATATTTGTTTTTAGGCACATGATTCAGTTTGTAACACTGCTGGTACATGGCTACCTGAAGAGTGGATGGGCATCTAATATTTGGCAAAAACCAAAACATGAGCCAGGTGCACATTTTTGAAATATTTGGGAAGAAAATTGGGGCTCCGGTCCAACCCTTGGAGGGCAGTCCAACCTGATTATTCTAATATTAAAGAAACAAGACTCCCTTCAGTTACTGTAGCGCATCTAATGTATGACATAGCTTCTTGCCTATGTAATAACTTTCTCATTTGGCACTGGTGAAGAAAATACTTCACTGTTATTAAGCTTTCCATTCTCTCTTGACATGTCTGTGGATGGCTGTGAGCAATGTGCCGGGGATGTCGTGAAATATAACAAAATCATTTTTGTACGTTTTGAACATTTACTGTTGACAAACTGCTGTTGTGTAGAATCTAAATTCAAATCAACAAACAACCAGATGGCAAAAAATAGGTTTATAGTGTTTGTTGTACCCAGACAAAGATTTATAGAGCTAACATGTAAACATTTGGTAAATAATCGTAGATATTTACTGGCCGTCTTCTTTATTCATAAAAACAAAGTGAAGGCCCATTTGGTGCTTTTAACCTTAAAGAATAAGAAATGCGAGATAGGTTTAAATATGCTGTTGAACATGTAAAATCTGCAAACTCGGTGCAAGCGAGTGCTAATGTAAGTACACATTCCCTCTGCTTCATTAGACCTGAACAGACGTAAGCCTGATAATACTCTGACCCACTCGCCTGACCCCAAAAACTCTAATCATATTTGCACTGATTCCCAAACATAAGCACTTTAACTTTACTCGGATATGCAAATATGACTTCATAGCAGCGGCTACAAGACAAACTCTGGCTGATGTGTTTTTACTGTCCCATCCAGCTCAATACCTTTCCACTTAATATGCTGCCAAGTTAATCAACGTTGGTTGAAATCCGAGAGATCACAGGCACTTTAGCTGCTGATGTGCCTGGCGTTCCTCAAAGGCAATGGCTGATGGATCTCCTGTGTTCATTATGGAGAGAAAGAGTTCTCTTTAATCAGCCTGGGAGTCACTTATCATAAGGACGTTCTGCCACTAGCGCGTGCGTGCGCGTGCGTGCACGTAGAAACGCTTGCAGAGAAACACACATATGGACAAACCTCCATGTAGAAATGCACACATAATACGCACACATTAGGGAACTTCACCCCACACACACACACACACACAGTAGGTTATCAATACATTCACACCTAAACATACAATAGAGGCAAAGTGCCCCCCGAGTACAGCTACAGAATATGTATCACATACACACACATTAATGTATTTAAGAGCCTCCCAACCAGCAATGCACAGCAGTGTGGGAAGATATATGTGGACAGATCCTACAGAGCCTAATATGGGCATGCTTAATTACAGCACTGTACACACACACACACACACACACACACATAGGCAGCTGCAAGTACAGCAAGTTAGCTGCTATACCCAGTCTCAATGTGACAGGCTGGGAGAATGTGATCTTGTGGCAGACCATGTTTAAGACTGAATAAATATTTGAGGTTTTGTATTCAAATGCTTGTCAGGGGGATGTAGGTAAATATATGCGTCTGTATATTTGGGCCTGTACTGTGTCACTGTGTGTAAGTGCGTGTCTGTGTAGGTGACTGCGCGGGTGTTTGTAGTGTGTATGTGTTTGTGTGTGTGTGTATGCCAATCTCTTTGGCTTGTGGACAGGCGTACACTGATTTAATCACTCCCCAGGCAGAGTGTGGGGGAGGCAGAGGAGGCTGTGAGGCAGATAGGAACAGACAAACGCGACAAGGCGAAAGAAGGAGAAAGCATGCTCGCCCCGCGGGCCGGCTCTGCTGCACAATAAATACAGACTTGTACACTACAATAAAGGTACACCTGCATAGACACAAGTACAGTGCATGTGTGTGTGTGCGCTTGGCTCTCGTGGCTATTCTGTAAATTAATATCACAAAACCACATTTTCAGTGTGATTGCATTTGTTTTGCGTCTGCGTCTAGTTAAATACGTCTCTGTGTGTGGTTTATTACATGTAACCTTGCCTTTGTGAGCGTGCACATTGTGCAGTTCGGATGCACGTACTGTATACATTTAGTCCCAGGCAGAGGTCACTAATGGAGAACAGGGTGGTAATGGGCCTGGCAGTTCAGGTTGTTCTGTAATCTCATCACGCTTAACTCAATAAGGTAAAGGTCAGTCTCCCCCCAGTAGACTCCCTGTCCCTGCTTTGACCTGCTGGGAGACAGAAGGGATGGCACCGCAACTTCAGGGCCTCCGATTGAGGCCATTAAGACTTATTCAGTTACAAACTCCCTTCAAAGCTTTGGCTCTTCCTCCTGGCTTTGAAGCGGCACAAGGCAATTTAAAGTCTGGAATAATAGCAACAGGTACACAGATGTGATTTTTACAGTAAAAGGTTTCGTTCCAAAGAGGAACAAAGGAAAATATCAGATGCTGGTGAGTTTAGTTTTTCCTTCTTTGCTGCTTTTTAGGAGGCAGCCTTGTATTCGCTTTCTGCGGAAAGAGACATTTCATTTGGGCATTAGTACTCATTTCAGGGTGACCAGATGCTGTTATGTGTGTCAGCCCTAATTTGCAATTTGGACTAATGGATCAGAATTATTATAACATTAAAAATAAGTCGATCTCATGCAGCTTTAAGATTAAATTGCACAGCAAAAAAAATGAAAAGGGTGTCGGTTCAAAGATGCAGAACTACTCCCTCACTCGTCTCTCACCTCGTGCTCCTCCTTCATTCTCACACACCTAATATTAACACTGTTCTCTCGCTTTGCTTTCAGTCTCTCTACCATAGGCTCAATTCAGCCTGTGAGACATGAAATAGACTTCCAAAACTGCTTTGAAGAATGGGGAAATTCTACTAAAAGAAACCACATTTGATCCATATAATGTATAAATATGATCTGAGGATAAGAGTGAAATTACAAAAGCGCTGTGAAATCAATGAAAATAGAAGATTCTTTCTCCGACTGTCTGCCTTTCTCTCACACAGCTGAGAGAGGGCTGGTACCAGTGTTTGACAGAATCAGACCATGTGATCAATCAGAGCACAGCGGTGACAATGAGGACCAACGGGTGAAAGATTACACAGACATACACACAGAGGAAAGCCGAGACTAACAGCAGTAATTAATCCAGAACTTTCGCTAACACACACACACACACACACACACACACACACACGCAGACACACACGCGCACACACACACACATATGGACACACACACCACAAAGTGACTAAAAACCAGAGTAACTGGAAGGTTAACAGCTGTAAAAATATGTCATTTTCACCAGGAGTCATCTCCCAGAGTCTGGGTTTTCTGACATGGCAGGCTTGCAGGAGGGGGAAGGAGCTTAAAGAGTGACCTGGGAGTCTCCCAGTGAAATGCCTCTAATCAGCCTCAGGGGGTTTAGCATCCTCTCTGGGCTCTGGCTGAGCTGGGAGCCAGGGGCAGGCACACGGCAAGTCTGACAGACTCTCTTTCCAGAGATCAATACCTAGACTTCTTTTAAAGTGTGACATGTTGAGAGGCAGACAAGGAATTCTACTTCTGAATTCCCAGGGAGGAGAGAGTTTTCCTTTTTTTTTTTCTTTTTTTTTTTTTTAATATGATTTTCTGGTGAAATTGCCTGACATATAGTAAGTGTGTGAACATCAGTATGTGGTTATGGCTGTTGTGTTGCTTCGGATTACATCAGCCTTATCTTCATTAGGGAGTGTGAATGGGAGGGACTGTGTCTCCTCAACATGGGCACAAATAATGTGACTTTTGTGTCATTACCCAGTCAAATGCTCATCAAACCAATGTAGATTTTTCAAAGCTCTCTGAAATTTCATGTTATTTTCTGAACAAGTGTCCCTTGTCAGTGCGTTTTGGTATTCTATGTATACAGAGTATAGACTAGGATCTATTGAGACTTAATGCAATTCTGGACATGTTTACTTCTTGAAAGCAAATTTGTTTTACCACCATATCAGAGAGTAATGCAACAATAATAAGGACAGATCAGGTCACTGCAGCTACAATAATAAAAAAAAACAATTGAAGAATCAGTTCAAAATAGGAATCTTAGCAAAAAGATTAAAACAAGTTTAAATGCAAAGAAACAAGCCACACACAGTCAAGTAAAAGATAAAGAAATCGGCACGTCTCTGAGTCATGGTTAACACTATTTTCAGGGTAATGCTGCTGCCTTTACTTTAAAGCTCTTATCTTGGTCCTTACATAAGTTTGCCGTATATTCACTCTCCTGTTTTTGTTTCTTTTTTAGAACAGTCTAGGCTATCCAGACCTTTCAGTATTTGATATGATAATACATGCAGATTTTTTTATATTAGCCTTTATATCAAGAGGAAAAAAAAGCTTTTTTATCATTAAATATTTTTTTTTTTACATGTATCTGACCATGAAAGGCTGGCAGTAGTCTTTCCATAATTGTGCAGGGGAGATTGTCTGGAATTTGGCAATATCTGAACTAATGATGGCAGAAAACCCTGTGACTTAGATATTGGGGGGGAAAAAAATATGTGCTTAGTGCTGGAAATAAAAGTCATTATTTTATTCACTGAAGTGTTCACATACAGTACCCTACCAGGAAAATGTTAGCACCCCTCCCACGCCCCCATACGTCGTTTGTCCAAAACTTTTAAATCATCCCAATGAAAAGCAAGTCTGTTATTTTTGTGTTTATTTTTTTCATAGAAAGTGGGATGTAGTGTCAGCTCTGTGTTGGAGATAATTCGCTGTAATTTCAAAGCTAGATTTTGGCAAACAACTATTGTCGCTGGAAAGTTTAAGCTCTGCTGCTTGTGTGTTAGTTACAAAACAACAGGGACTTTGCGACTTACTCAAAGGGCAGGAGTCGGAAAATAGGTGAAGAAATTAGGTAAAGATGTGACTTTGCAAAAGTTTGATCTATCTTCTCAATATCTTAGGTATGTACAACACAGTTAAAAAGCTCTGGTTCTGCTCTTTCTTGTGATATGATAAAAATATCATATTGACATTGATAGATATTATAATCTATGCAATGACAAGCATCTTATTAACTAGTCAATCCTCTTAATTTTCCAATTGGAGCACTCTTGCTGCCTCCGTAGGTGTGAACCACATCAGTACTTATCAATAGATGTGTTTCTTCTCCAATGTAAGTTTCCATCAACATATTAAATCAGATGCTACAGTATGCTATTAAACATAGTATTTGTACACGCCAAGATTCCAACACTGAGAATACAGTGTGTCCTGATACGCCAGTCAGATTTATTTATTTTTTAAATGCTTTTCTGATAATTTCCTGCAAACGCTCCAACATTCTGATGGACATTTTTTATTGTCTTATGTGGCAAACAAGCAACACCCATCTGGCTCCCCAGTAGGCAAACTTTAACAAAAAGCCTTTGCCAATACTACCTGATCCAGACCGGCTTGTTCCTCTGCATAACTATCTCTGCCATCCATCCCTTCTGACATCTGGCACCGGCTGACTGGGCACAGCTCAGCCCAGCTCGGCTCCATAGCTTTAGGGGAGGTCAGCAACTGGGGGCTGAGCACTGGGGCCGTCAGGGAGGTTGTTCTGCATACTGAGCAGCCTGATTAGGCAGAGGAGCACAGAGGGGCTCCAGCCCGAGAGGGCTGGGGGAGAGACAGGCGTGACGGCACACAGCCCTGCAGCTTCTTGCCACCAATGACCAGGTAACCGATGACAACTCACAGACCATCTTCCCTTACATCTAAGATGAATCAGGAAACACTCTGCCTCCACTATGGAGTTCTGGGAGCCATGAGCGTCATTAAGACAAAAAAAACAAAACACTTCTGATCTATGTTGGTGTGAATAAGTTGTGGAGATGCAACTTTCTGGTCTCCACCAGATTGATCACTGTGACAAATCATAGACAGATATATCTTTTATACATCTCTTATCTCTGCGTGAGACAAAATTGCAGCAGGAAGGAAAATATTTAGGAGTTAATGCACATATTTGCATACTAATAGAGAGTACAGCCTATTTTGCTTTTGAGTTATTCACGTTCCAAAACACTGTCTGCTCACCAGCGTCCCTGTAATAAGAGTAGACTGATAAAGATAATGAGTCCACGACGAGGCTGGCTCTCATGGCTGACTGTCCACAGCGATGCATCCCCCGCTCCACCTCCACGGACATGTTGCAACTGTGACGGATAATTTGTGCAATACCTCTCCATCCCTTCTCACCCTACCACTCCATCGAACCGCACCACCCCTGCACCCAAAATCATCAGCGTGTGCGTGGAACATGCCCAGGTGCATTATGGTAACTGATGAATGTTATCACGGTAAAAAATATAATCAGAGAGACGTAAATCAGCCAGTGATTGGGGAAATCGTTGCTGCAACACGGGCATAGGGTTTATGAAGCGTCCCTGACGTACACTGATTACTTTTGATTCTCTCCGCTGTGTCTTCTTTCCCCAATGAGGTGAACAGCCGAGGTGTAGGGGGGGTGGGGTGGGGGGGGGGGTTGTGGGACTGGAGATGACGACTTGTATATAATGGCTGATATGAAAAATAGGTGTGCAGGGGACGACTCAGTGGTTTTCTCACATCATTCCCCATGGCTCATTGTTGTTTGCACTTTGTCAGAAGGGCCTGTCATGCGCAAGCACGCGCACAAGCATGCCGACATAAACAAACGCGTATGTTTACACACATCTATACATACCTGAACGCCTACACATTAGAGGAGGTGGGGAAAAAAAGGTGGGGGGGGGGGAAGCCTGACACTCCCAAGAGCAAGAGAAGGAGAGGAAGAGAGTAAGTGCAAGAGAGGTAGAGGGGTCAGCCATCCGCTGAGATGATAATGAAAGAATAATAATAGAGTACAGGATGAAATTACTGAGCTTTACCCACAATATCTTCTCTCATTAGCGCCAGCACTAATGTTGCCGTTTATGCTTGTGTTCTACACCAGCTCCCCCTAATTAGGCGTGGGCTTCTAAAAATAAACAGCAAACTAAATAGTGGCGTGAAAGTACATGCAAATCTGTTGATGTACAGGAATAATGGTGGCGGGGCAGAGGAGGGGTGGGGTGGGGATTAGTGGTGCGCTGCAGACTAAAGTAATTGAGTTGGGTAGTGTTGACACCCAGGCGCAGACAGAGTGCCCATGTTGTGGAACGTGCTGCGTGCGTGTGTGCTACAAGGCTCAGCCGCCATTTGTTTTGTGTGACTGGTGTCATGGTAAAGGTGTTAGCTCAGGATAAAAGGCTGGAGAGCCGGCACAGATACTAATCCCTGCGTTACTTTGAAAGAGGGGAGCAGGGTGGAGTCTTCCTCCTGTGAAGCAGCATGGACAATCTGTTGCAACACCTGAGTGGGGCGCAGCACTGGCAGAACTTGGGCACAGGGCTTGGCACTGCAAAGACAAGGGACTGTCAGGCATCAGTCAGATTCAAGGAATGAAAGCGGTAGTGAAGCCATGACAGGGAAGAAAAAATAAAAAAAATGGGACACTTAAGGAAATACTGATGATTATTTCAGCTCAGAGTCACAGGGGAATATATAAATTTCAAAAAAAAAAAAAAAAAAGGAAAGGAGACGCTCTGCTTGTAGAATCACAGCTAGATTTCTTCACTGTACCTACAGCTACAAATCTTTGGTCTGTTGGAAGTCAGACTACCCTGCGGTTCCGTTGCGAACACAATAAGAACTTTACAAGTGCCTCGCAGAATGGAACAGGGCATCATCCTTTACCGTGAGGGGACAGTGCTTACCATTGAGCCACTGCGCTGCCCTCCTGTGTAATTTTCCCGAGATGAATTTATCATAACAAAGACTTTGAACCCTCGCAGAACAAAATTCAAATTCGGTGGCTCTCAAATAAAATCCAATATAAATGAAAATGGGGTAGAATGTTGACAGTTTTATGGTATGTGGGAGATAAGTTAGGAAATACAGTGACTTAGAGCAATTTTCACAGCCAAGTGCCTGTTTAAGTACGACAGGGGCAAAGTAGGGCCAGGCTCATCTTGATAATTCCTTTCTTAGCCTTGTCACTCCGGCTTTACGACTTGAAGGAATTCCTTGATCTCTTGACATTGACTTGGTTATTTATTTCTTTCCCTGGCATTTGTCATATGTTTTTCACCTTCACAGAAATGGATTTTTTTTTTTTTAAACCGTATTTTCAGAAACATTCAGAAGAGAATATTTTCACAAACACTGCTGACTGCAGGATAGAGATGCTTTTACCATACGTAGCAGTGGGCAGTGAGCATCCGACGCTCCCGGTAATGAAATAACTATATCAAAATGTAGTTTCCGACAGTGTCCAAACTCCTGAAAGATGCGATAATGACATCAAGTGCGCATGTACCCTTTTATCGCATGCCGCCTCTAGCACTGTGAAGGACTTCCACTGTGTACTATTTTCTCTATGTGGGCTGCCAGTACAATAAAAGAAGCAACACAAATTAATTAAATAATTAGATTACACTCTAATATTTGACTCTTTGTGGTCACTTTCACAGGACACTCCAGGATACAATACTACGTCTGTCTGCCTTCATAGCAACCTAACAGGCGATAAATTCATGAACACGTCTTCTCAAGTGTCAAAAGTTTTTTAAAAATATTATTTTAATTTATAAAAAATGATCCAAAACCTAAATATGAAAATGAATGAAGCTCTCCAGACCCTTAAAAGCCACTTCAAAATACATATGAAAGGGAAAGAAAATGTCACAAATGTGCACCAGAAACAATCGGAAACTAAACCTCAATGCTGCCGGTGCTTTCTGTTGAAATCAGACAAGGCTAACTAGAATTACAGGGTGAGGATGAGTTTGTAACTACTTTGCTTCTCTGGTACTTTAAGAGGCACTTTGCTGTGAAAATAGCTCTAATTCAGTGTATTTTCTACCTTATCTGCTGCATATCATAAAGCTGTCAACATCCCAGCCAATTCTCATTTATATTAGATGTTATTTGAGAGCTATTGAGTTTGAATTTGTTCTCTGAGCAATGTCACCGGAGGACACCAAATCTTTGTTATGGTAATTACAGCTCAGAGAAATTATGTAGATGAAACAAATGAATGGGCCAAAGTTTCAGCAAGCAATGCACTTGGGGAAAATGCTGTATTTTCTAGTTAGTAATCTTTGAGGAGTGAGTACAGCTTGATCAGAATTCAAATCAAAGCAAAGCACTATGACAAAAAATCAATTCGACTAAAAACTGTCGTGAAATTCCTCCCTGGGAAATCTGTGACTATCCAGATGGAGAAAGATTGAGAAAATAACACACAAGCGTGTAATGATAGGCAAAACGTCCTCTCACCTATCAGGAACATCCTTCGTTTTTCCTCTGCTTTCCTCCCATCTCCACACAAACAGGGTTGTTTTTTTTTTTCTCTTTCTGTCTTTTTACGCATCTTTTTTGAGTCAGTAGGTAGTCGAAACCTAAAATGGTTAAACTGTAGTTTGTAGATTTACCACTGGCATTACTCATTTCTCTGTGCAAAAGTAGTCGCACCATTATGGTGTGTTCAAAGAGAGAAGTGTGGTGACTAATTTCTGCCTTGAATGCAGTCCATTTGGCCTCGCTTCCAACCCGGCTCAGTCCATTACTGCAGCTCTGAATCACAAACCTCCAGACCCGAGGCTGTCAGCAAGAGTCACACTGGCTTGGGGGGGGGGGAGGCGGCGTTCAAACACGCAGACGAGCAAGCATACATGTGCACACAAAACATGTTGGGTGTACTTTTCACACCGTCACACACATGCACACGATCGCTTTCCCGTTCTTTCTTTCTTTCTTTCTTTCTCTCACTCTCACGCACGCACAGCCTTACTTCCCCAGGAATCTGATCTTTTTATAGAGCATCTGTGTGTTGGCGTGGGCGGCGGTATGGCCGTGCTGTTTCACCCAGCTCAGACTGGATCTCAGATCAATATCCTGTCCCCCGCCGGCCAGCCAGTTCAGGCCGGGCAGACTGCTTCTGAAAACCTGTCCTTGTGGTTTCACGTCTGCTGTCTCTCATAAAAGGAAAAAAAGAATAACGTGGTCGTTATTTATCCGGCTCTAATAAATGTAACACGATTTCCTCACGGCTATTACTTAAGAATCCTGCCTTAATGGTGGCTCCTTGTAAAACTCGATGCTTATGTATTTGCTGTATTGATATTAAACTACTCGAAATGGGCATAGTAGTAAGTGTCTAAAGTGTAGCACTCTGGTGCACACTTATGTAAACACACCAGAAACAAAAACAAGTGCTGAATGCAGAACACAGACTGCAGTGTGCTTCTTCAGCCTGCCATGTTTGCCAATCTGGTTCTTGTTGGTTTGTGTTTGTTTTTGCCTTGGTGGTGTTATTGTCAATGTGGAAGCGATCCATTATCCTGTCTGTCCCTGTGATTTGTGGTAAATTATGCTTTTCTTTTTTCTTCCCCAGCATGAATTATGTTATAATATGAACATCAAATCTTAGAGGGAAATGATTGGACATTGTTTTAGTAATCACGGGCTCTTCAGTTGCACTAAATGCATTCTCAGTCATGACATTCCTGATTAGCTGTGGGGTTTTTTTGACAAACCTTTTTTCAAAGAGCCTTTATACATGTTTAAAGCCAGATCTGTCCTGGCTCATAACTCTGTGTAAAGATAATATCTTTGGGAGAGCTAAGCTATCCCACTAAGAAAAAGCTGGAGGAGAGCCAGGATTTATTCATTGTCAAATAAAGCAGGTGCAAATGCCATGGTAACTGTGATAACCATTACTTGCAAAGGAAGCCGTTCATGAGCTGTCCGTGAAATTTTCTTTGTACACTTGAGGCACAGTCCATAATATCCCCATGGGCAGTCTGCATGTGGACCATTGACTGCCTGGATTGGTGTAAAGAGCATGTTCTGTTCTCATTAGAAAAAGGTACACTCACTACAAACGATAAAAATAAAGCGTGTGGCTTTATTCACACTGTGTGTTCTCAGTAATTATAAAGGATTTATTTTCATTTCTCGTATTTTTGCACAATTCACACGACAGGCTCCACTGAAATTAATAGAAATTTAATAGAAAATGATAATAACACTTTTCAAATCTGTGCTTATACAATTATTGAAAATGACTTTAACTAAACATGATGTGATGATTAGTTAAAGTCATTTTTTCAAATATTGATTTGAAACATTGATTTTAAAAGTATTACAGTAACAAATTGCTTAAAAGTATTATTTGGATATTTTAGGACAGCGATTCCCAGAGGGGAGGTTGTGAGAAACCAAGTGAGGAAATCAATAAATCAATCAGTAGGTACGGAATGTGACTAAACGTGGAGGATGTCCTCCAAGTCGCTGTCCCTGAACGTAAACCCAGAACGGAGTCACTGTGCTCCGACCGCAGAGCCCACACAGCTCAGTCGGTGAGTTTAAGGAATGAAAGTAGTGGAAGCACATGAAAGCAACAGTGTAGGAGTCTGCTGCTCATTGCAGGAAACACACAGACATTCAGTCTGCTGCTCCTACATGCTCTATGTTTACTCAGTACTACAGTTTATGGAGAATACTTGATGTGTTCTGCTCCTGTAGTATTATTTTATAAGAGTTTAATGACATAGTAAACTACTATAAAATAATACCAGGCCTCTTCTTTTCTTTTTTTGTTCTGTCCATGTTTGGATAGGTCTGTTAGTACATGTGTGCAGTTGTGTGCAGTGTTTTTATACTTTAACCACCTCTGGGGATAGCGGGGGCCTCTGACACTGTGAGTTTGGGAGTCGGGGTCACAGAAGTTGTTTTATCCCTGGTTTAGGACAATAAAGAAATCTACCTGCTTATAAGATGACACCATCAAACCAAACCTGATGAAAATAAAAAAGACATTTGTTGGAAAAAAAAAATGCAAGTAAATAATAAATAATAGTTTATGAATCTTGCTTCACTTAAATACAGAGAAGGATAGATTTAGACTTAGATTTTCATTGATTTCCACCATTGTATCATAGAAATAAATAAATTGAGAACAATTAATGGTCCAAGACTTGTATAACCAATGTAATGCCCAACAGTGGAGCGTAGAGTCTTCAGCTTGATTACCAGGATATCCAGAAAACATACCCGCAGAGTAATTACTGATTACTGCATTTCTGTTTGTATGAAGTACATTTAGAAGTTGCAAACCTGGTTTCTTAGACAAACTCTAAAACCTCAGTCCCTACGGGTTAAGGATGGGCTGGGTAGATTGTACAGCTAAGCTGAGCTGCAGCGATCTCTAAGGCTAGTTGGGCCCTTCACAACCCTGTCAGCCCCTGACGACCCTTCATGATCAAGGTGACTTATGGCGGAGCGTTTGGCACTATGACGTTGCGGTCGGGATCTCATTCCCTGACAGATTACAGTGTTGGACAAGCTGCCACTCGCAGCAGTGTGGCTGTGATGGCTCTGATAATTGAAGTGCTCAAAGGTGGATGGGTTGGACAGATGAAGCCCAGCCAGTCAATGGATCAATAGTGTAATCGTGAGCTTCAGGTGCTGGACGTAAATGGGCCAGGTAGACTGGGCCTGAGCAAACTAAAACAGGTCATGGGGCCTATTATGTCCACATTCTGTCATTTTTGGTTTAAATGTATTTGTCGCCCACAGAAATGTACCATGATGGGAGTGAACAGCTCAATGCTAATAAATCCCATTTAGACACGCTTACCCGGGGCAATGTATGTGATGTGCAGAAAACTGACAGCAGAAAAGATATACCTTTACAAATGTTATGACAGCCAATATCTTCTAACCAGTGTGCGACATTTATAGCGGTATTGGTTGGGGTTTAGCCTTTAGGTTGTGCTGTTATTGTTTTATCTCCCCCAGTCCCATTTCACTGATATAACCATCTATTTGCCTGTCTTCTCGCTGGCAAACAGACAAACAGACTGCTCAACATTCATTGTGTGGCAGCAAACAGATTTCATAATCGTCACTCGCGTTGCTCACAAGTCAATAGCTATGACTTTATCACCAGGAAAACACACAGACGGTTTGTTCATGGACTTAATTGAATAGGAATAGCAGAGCCCCAGCGTCATGCGCGCAAAGTCATTTTCATATCGCTCAAATGTCACCAGCCGATGGGGTGACAGGCTGCTCTGGCCACCTGTCAAGCCTCCCTGTGACAAGTACCACCAAAGAAAACACCCTGAGCCCCGCATTAAAAACAGATTCAGGCACTGAAATGAGCATCTGAGTCGCCGTATTCGCCTCCTATGAAAGTATGTGGGGTTTTTTTTTTTTCTTCTTTATGCCATTCGAGAGAACATCGGCTACAAAGGCGCTCGATCCGATGTTGTACAAGAACAACAGCTCCGAAGATTTTGTGCGATGTAAAGTGTGGGATAAACAATACATCGCACGCTATAGATATCACCTCACAAACATGTCATTCAGCCCGCAGGTGCGTTCAGGCAGCACAGACCGCAGAGAAAAACGGGAAACACTGGAGGTGCGGGTTCGCCAAATGGAGGTGTGCGTGGGGAGAGCGGCCGCAAGGATCCGTGGGGATCGGTACGGCGAGATGACGGGGTGTGAGAGAGGCAGAGATGATGATTTCTAATCTATCGAGGTCTCTTGAGAATGAGAGGATCAGTCACCAGTCGGAGATGGGCCTAATCAACTAACCGTAGCCCTAACACACACCCCACCTGGCAATTTACACTCATCCGTGCCATGACTGAGCCTGTATGAAGGTGAAATGCGCGACGACGTGCACGAGGAGGAGATTTATCCCTGTCTTCAGATGTTAAGAGGATGCTTGGCTGGAAGGACAAAGGATTACAGTTAACCTTTTACATTTACCTGATGCTCTTAGCCAGGGCCGCCTATCAGAAGAGACCTAAAATGTTATGTTACCAAAATGACAAGCGGCTGATAATAAGTACAGTACGTTCATGGGTCGCAGCTAGTTTGGCAGGGCCATAGGATGACAATATAAAAAGAGTTGCGCTCGAAAATGAAATAAAGAGGTAGAGGAAGTAGGAACTGACAGGGTCGGATGAAGATAAATGCCAGACGCTGGAGGCCAGGGATGTGATCGAGCTTTACAAGAAGAGTGTACGTAAAGAAGAGAGCAGGAAGGAGTTAAAGAAAGAGAGCACTAGTGAGTGAGATTGAGAAACCAGATCCACAGTGGATGGGGAGCAATACAGAGGTAGAGAAAGAGAGGCAATCCGTAGAGGGGGTAAAAAGTTAAAGCTGAAACAGGGAAGTAGTGAGAAAGAGAAATAGCCAATTAGCAAGAAGCCAGCAGGTGTGCTTTCTCTCTGGAGCCCCCCCCTTTCCTTACCCCCCATCCTTGGTATGGGGTAGGGGGGTGGGCTAATGCTGTGCGGGCCTTAAAGACCAGGGAGTTGCTATGGCAACCGCCTGGCACGCTCTGTCTCCAGGGAAACGGAAATGTCACAGCTTAAGAGGTCTCACAGAAAGCAAGTGAGGAAGAGCGAAGCATAGAGAAAGGCAGAAAAAAGGTACAGGTAAGTGTGAGGAAACGCAGCAGCGACGGGATCGATGCATTGCTCCTTATCTTTGTGGCGAGGCTGTCACATTATCTATGGAGTTTCTGTACAATCAAATTAATCATCTGGCCATGCCTCCAATCCACCCACTCGCTCTGTAACTTAGTTTACAGTCTGAACAGATGACAAGGTAGACGTTAATTTTGAGACGGTCCCTTAGTAAGAAACCCAAGTCACCTGCACCTGAGCACAATGCAGTCCATTGCCGGGCCTCTGAGAGCTAATCAACCTTCATTTATTTAATCAAATATTTACTGTCATAAGCAGGCGAGGACCCTGAGGGTGTGGTGGGAAAACTACAGCCTGCATTGGTAGCGTGTGGCGAGGGTGAATGTGACCGGTGTTTGCTGCTGAGCTATGGGCTGACCCTCCAAATCACACATTAGCCAGGGCTGACTAGCTGAAAGCCCATTAACCTGAATGGCCGCTGATTGCTCCACTATTAACACAGTCTGACTCCTCTCCTCCAGGGCTGTACCCACTTACACAGGTGCTTCAGCAACCCTCAAGGTCTTGGCTTAATCAGGGTAAACAAATGTTGTTTCTTTGTCATGGCAGTGCCACTTTGTTTGATGTATGCCACACACTGCAGCTATAGTTGTTCCCGCTTTTCTCCCCAGTTATTTTTTTAATTTATTTACTAATTGTGCCCATCTGGCATAATTGACCTTTTGTGTGTATCCTGTCATGACTCAGAAAGGTTGTTTCAATTCTATCGGAAAGTCACAGAATGAAAAAAAAAAAAAGAAAAAGAAGGCTATGTGTGTGGTACGCGTGGGTTCGTGTCAGCATGAGGACAGTAGGTTCTTGGGAAAAGGAGATGGCCAGCTAAATGGAGCATTTCTCCAGCATGCTGCTGCGTGCCTGAGAGTGTGGCCTGGCCATGCCTAATTTATTTCCTCTTTTGTCGTTGTTGTCTCCATTCCTCGGTTGATTAAACCAACCTCATGCAGCTATGCTCAACAAATAGCCTAATTGAGTACGACCTTGGCAAATGATATATCAGCCCTATCCTCCAAAAACACCACCTGCACCAGACGCCCATCTCCCCAGCCCATCGCTCTGCAGGCCGCCGCACCAAGCACAACAAACATAAACAGGGGATTCGCCTCCTCAGCCAAAGTCATTTCTTGCACGACCTTTCCCACAAATCACGGCGATGACACAGGGCTGGATGGATCACTGAAATGGGACACATTTGTATCACTTAGACCTTTCATCAGATGCAAGCAGATACTCATCTATTATTCCCCCTTCCATTTGCAACTTTCACCCCACAGCCTGCACACGGAGGGTAAAATAAGTGAACAAAACATTCCTATCTCTGCTCCATGCAGCAGCTGCAGCAGGCTTAAGCAGCACAGAATTCTCATTAAATTTCCATCCCGTCTCTGTGTTTAGATGGGAGCTGGAATGAGGGAAGGAAGGGGGGCTGGTAGTTTGTGTTCAAAGGGGCCTGCTGTAGAAGATCTGATGGCTCTCTCAGTGCAGTCTCTGGTGGGATCTCTCACAGGATACAGATGCCTGCTCCGAGATGGCTTCATACCTAATGAGTCTGAGCTCCAGCAGAGCTGCACACAAAGCAGTGCTGCCCTCGATTCTCTGTTTGTTTGCCACCGCCAGCCCCACCCTCGCTGTCTCGCTCACTCGCTCACTCAGCACTGAGCGATGTGCCTGCCCACAGCTAGTGTGTGACACTGATGTGTTTCTCAGGAGGGATGTGTATCCTGCAGGTAAACACCTGGAGGCTGAAAAATCACCCTCCGAAAGCAGGCGACAGGGGCTGTGCTGTAGCCAGGGACTGTTAACAAAGTGAGACTCATCCCTCTGCCTGTCTCTGTGACTGCTTCGGTCTCTGCACCCAGGCGCTGGACCACAGGACCAGGTTCTGAGCAGTTTGTCTTGGATGCTCACACCTGAAGCATCTTCAAGAATTCTTTCAATTTCTTGTGCATTGAACAGTTTGACTTAAATATCTTGCAAGAAATGGGAAAATTGCAACAAATTGGTCCTGGAATATATAAATAAGCTGAACAGTACAAAAATAGGCCCAAAGGATCCCAACTGAGGAGTCCAAGATGTTGAAAGTAGCCATAAAGGTTCCGAAATAATATACGTGGGTTTTTTTTGTTTTTTCTTTTAAACAAAAAAATGGCGCTTGCTTTTTCTTTTAAACAAAAAAATGGCGCTTGCTAAGGAATTTTTGTGCTTTTTAAATTTCAGGTCCTCATATATGTAGCGGAGCTGTGGTTGTCTGTATTTCCGCATATGCATGTAGAAACGTGTCCTTGTGTGTTTGTGTGTGACAGAGCCCATGCTGTGGTGACCTCTACTAAAGACGTGGAGGGGACAGCGGCTTGGTAAACAGCAGATCTTCCTTCCACGTCCCTCAGAGCCGTGCCGCATCTGGCCTGGAGGTGGGACAGGGACGTGTTGATAAAAATAGGTCACGCTGCCAATATACAGCCTGAGAGCATGACAGAGGTTACCGCAGCTAGGAGAGGAAATGGACGGATGTGTCTGTCTGTCCATCATCCGCGGCCTGCTGAGAGATTAGAGGAAGAAGAATAAGAGAAACAAAAGAATTCTGTTCCGCGCTTGCCATTACACAGAGGTCAGATGCTGTTTGGAACACTTGAGCTCGCGGCATTGCTGATAATTTCAGTGACAGCAACCACAGGCGTCCACTTTTAAAATCAAATGGAAAAATCGCACCGGGGGGTAATGCATACTGTAGCTCATTAAAATTTCACTTTAGAGCCCTCGGACGAGCTTCGAGCTTCAAGACAGCATGCCATCGAGGGCGTGTGAGAATAAGTCCCTCAAGGCCACTCACACAAGACAAATTGCAGAGCCTGTCTATGTTCTCTGCCATCCAGGCGATTAATGCATACTTCACTGAGGGCTCCATACAGTCCACAGTCCTCATGCCATTATAAGCCCGCCTGGAATGAGCCGTCACCTTATAGACGCTGGCTGTCCCAAGGCAGAATGGCTTTAATCAAAGCCTGTGAGGAGCCAACAGTCACTGGGGACAAGTTTCATTGGGAGTTAAGTTATAAGAATGAAGGAGCCATGCAATCTCAACTCCAGATGGGATAGAGGGATTAAACAGTGGAGAAGTGGCAAAGATGGATGGAGAGAAAAGGACGTCTCTACATGCCTCCGCCCATCTTTACCTCAGAGAGCTGTCATGATAGCTGGCCTGACCTGCTTATTTATTGAGAGCTTTCATTCACAGGCTGACTGACTGGGAGCATTTAAACAGACCTGAGTTTCTACCCCTCAGCACGCCTTGCTTAAGCAGGCTCTCCTTCATAACCATCAATCAGTTGATAATTTTATCAAGCACCCCACATCCCTGACAGTCCAAACCAGCAGGGTTTCGCCAACACAAGACCCTAATAATGTATTCCTTTCACCACTTCCCTGCAAATGTGCCAGGGGATTTATTAAAAACACTTCCCATGGTTAACAATTTACATATAGCCAATATCACAAGACTTCATTAAATAAATAATCTGGGATCACATCTTTCCTCAGATGTTTGTAAATCCAATTATTGCTTTATCAAATTGGATTCCGCTGTTATTATTTTTATTTTTTCGGGGTGTGGTCCCGGCAGCAGGATGATGAAATTGGTGCAGTTTAATATCAGCGCTGCTGATAAATGTGTTTGGTTTCATCACTGCAGCTGTAGACAGTCCAAAGGGCAGGCACAGTGCTCTGGAGCATGGGCCACTGCTGGGACGACTTCTGCGTTAATCATATTACAGCACAGCTCCAAGGTGTGCAGAGGACATTTGCACACAAGGAAATGTGTGTAGGACAAAACTGGCAAGGCAGCACCCCAAGCCACCACAGGGATGCTCGCGCACAGTGCTGCACAGACAGGATAGTTGTGTTTATTGCTTAAAGAAGCAGAGAGACCGTAACTTTCTACGGGGAGCGTAATTAGCTGTGAAGCGTCAAATAGACAACAAAGAGCGAAACATGAAACTGCCTCTGATGTGTATCCTTGAACTCTCTGCGAGGAGATGGCATTTTTACAGAACAAAAAAGATCCCACATCTTTGTCTCTGGTGTCCTCTGATCTCTTCTCTTTACAGTACCATCTACATGTTTTCAAAATAAAAACAAAGGCAGTAGAAAAGGGAGGATTCTCTGTGGGGCCAGTGTGATAAAATAGTTCCTCACAAGTTTTCCCTGGAAGTAGGAAGAGAGTGGCAGTCCCCAGAGTTCCTGTGTCCACTCTGAATGACACTCGAGCAGCCCTGCTCTCTGGGGAGCCGCTATTCACGAGGCACAGGAAAAAAAAGAAAGAAGGAAAAAACACAAGCAAAGTAAAAACACTTTCCTGTTTTTTTTTTTTTTCCTCATCTTTGATGCTCCTCTGGTACGAACCTGGGTTTTCTTTTTCGCTTTTAACACCACGCAAATGAAAACATGCAAGGGGAAGCAAAGGAAAAATGAGGCACCCTAAGGTGGAAAGAAGGCTAGAGAGTGAACAGGGGAGCATTTGGGCTGTTTTCATAAAAACAACTAAGCCAGAGAGAGGGAAGTGGAACGTCTTGTTAATGTGCTGCCTACAGTACAACCTTGCCCTAATACCTACTATTCCCCAAAGAATGGGAAAGTGTGTGTTTTGTCTTGCATATTTATGTGTGCATAAGAGAGACCTATCTAGTGACCCGTGCTAACCTCTGAACCAAAAAAAGCTTTACTCCAAATGGACTGGATAAACTAAATGGAAATTAAAAAGCCTTTTATTTCAAAGTTTCTAAGAGTGGGTGAGAGGACACAGAGTAAATAAGCATGGCTGTTATTTGAAGACCAATTGGCTAGAAACTCAAACAAATCTCAGCTGCTGGTTCTCACTACAGTATGTCTTGTCTCTCTGTAGAAATCATGGCCTTTATGAAATACATTAGCAAAAAAAAAAACAAAAACAAGACAATAAGCCAATAACCAATTCATTTCTCCCTTTTTTCAATTTATTCTCACCCTGCATGTACCTGTTGTTGATTATTGTACTGCTCACTCCTCTGAACACAAAAACGCGGCTCTGCTAATGCAGATAGCAGCTTAACGACTCTAAATTAGGGGAGATGCAGTGCATCAGCCAAAGAGGTCGATAGGCTTGTCAGACCAAGCCATAGCATATTCAACATCAATTGGATAGACCACTTAAACAGCATCGTAAAGGATCCTGGCTGGGACAACAAGGAAACGGGTATGCCAGTGAACAGTAAGCAGTAGATCCGTGAAATCGCTGTGGGTATGTTCCAACATTCGTTCTATCATGTGAGTAGAATGTCAGAAAAAGATTCAGTGTGTCCCAATCTATACTATGTCAAAAACACCACAATGTCCTTCATCTGGTCGCATTTTGCAGAAAGCATGCTGACATCCTTTTCTGGCCGTTCCAACCCACAATCCTCGGCACAGCAGAAGATAGAGTCGAGTTAGTCCTTGCTTTGCCAATCCATTCTGTAGAACATAATAGTTTGGCTGCACCACACCATTATTTTGCTATATGGGAAAGAAAACACTCTGGCTTTGTTTGTGTTTCTTTAAACCAATCACAGTTGTAGTGGGCGGGGCTATGCAATGGATGCAGCTTCAGCGTTCCCTCAGAATGAAGACGGGAGGAATTGTTTTGGTGAAACATGTACACTCAGGGAGACGAGCACTGTGATTAAAATAGATCATTTACATTAGGAGTTTGTTTGCATGCTGCATGTACTTTATAGAGATGGCTTTAGTATGTATTTAAAGTTTAAAAAAAAAAAAAAACAGTATGTGATTTGGAATGCAGCCTCTCACTTCTCTCATGTCCCGGTATGTACACAACCATAAAAACATCACGCAAGCCTCAACCACAGTAAATCCCTGCACTTGGATTTGTAAACCGTCACCGAATTTGAAGATTAGAATTGTTGACGGTTGAGACAGCAAAATGTTAACGTTAACATAAAAGAAATTACCATATGCAAAATACAAACAAACTAATGATAAGAATTAATTACGGTGTAAAGCTGACAGGCATAAATATAGACTTGTTAAAGTGCTAGCACTTTACCAATACCCAGACAGGCAGCAGCTCCACGCCAGCTTGTGTCATCTTCTGGGACGTGAGGGTGTTTATAATATAGGCACTCTAGTCTATATGTGTCCTCTCCTGCCTTGGGGAGTGGGCTGTGAAAACGAGGTTGGGGGCCTATAGCTGGTGGTGACAAACAACAGGGAACAAGCCAGGAATCTATAGCCAAGAGATGCTTCTACATCCAAGCCCTCCTCCATCTCTTCCTTCTGCCTGGCTGCCAGACACCCATACTGCTTCTGCACCATATACAAAGAGACACATCACTCTCTGTGTCCCCTGCCTTTCCCGTGCCCAAGTCCACCATCATCTATTTATTTATCCTGATACTGAAAATAAAGAGAGGAATGAAAACACACCTTTTTCATTATTTTTTTTCTTCATTCAAGTGCTTTCCAGCTGACTAAAGTTCATATTTATGCTAATATGCAGCACCTCTTTCCGCCTCAGCCTCGCATGGGAGATGGGAGCCAGGCTAGAATTAATGACATTGCATCGGCGGTAATGTTTGCCGCGTTTCATTAGCTGGTATATCTTTAATTTCCAATAAACACAGTAATTAGGGGAGGTATCCGCGGAGACAGGCCCTGGCAGGCTGCTGCTGTGGTAACAGCTGTAACCGAATCTGCACAGAGGTAACAGCAGTCAAGGAGGACTTTCAGCTTAACCAAATCCTGCCTCGCAGTGGGAAGGGCCTCGATTCAATTATATGAAAATGAAGCCCACCACAGATATCACACTGCCCGTTCACAGAAAGGTACGAGGAAGGAGAAAAAAAGAAACACATACGCGAGAGCATCTGCAGAAAGGTGGATCCCTCTATCACTACGTATAGGCTATAGGTACAGTATATATAACACATATATACGTTTATCTAAAAATCAAATACCGACAGCAATGTAGACATTTCACCTTTTTTATTTAAAACTTTCAAAGCTGTATCTCCCTTTAGTTCATGTTTCAAAAGCCTATTCTTTCAAAGAGCACTTTAGAGGGAGGGGAAAACATTCACAGAATGTTCTAAAAATCAGCCCCTCACATATTACACAGTCTCTTGCTCACTGTGAGCACAAAGGGCAGGAGAATGGATTAATCCTACACATTATAGTCAAAGGACTAGTGAGACTCATGTACAGAGAGGCAATTTACCATCCTGACCTTTCAATCTCTAAAACGCTCTGCATATCCCTCCCCTCCCCCCGCACACATACTTTTGAATTCTCTCCTCCAACGCAAGTGCCGAAATCATCTGAGGATTTCTTCATCTCAACATGTCTTGATGAACACGGCGAGATAAAAATGGAGGAAGAAAGAACGACAGATTGAGTAAAGGGATTGACTAGATAGGAGAGAGATATAATGATAGAGACAAAGAAGTGAGAATTTCTCCTCGAGAAAAGGATACGGGGGCCAGGTAACTGTGTGGCGCTGCTGTGAAGGAGAGGGGAGCCATAATGGAAGCTGACACTGCCTGCATTTCCAGTTCTGACCTCCCAGTCACAGTGTCCTGTTTATTTAGAGACAAACAAATACTGAACCACAAAGAGCTAATAGGCTGTGCTAGGTTCTCAAACTCAGTCACTCCAGAGTAAGGCAAGGAGGCTGAATGCAAGCTGAATGGCGCAGATCTCAGAAGGTCTGAGTGTGGCAGGAATTACATTTGGATCTGAGGAAACAATTCAGCTTTACGCAACAGTTTCCAGGACAGATCATTTACAGCCTGTATTTAGGGCATCTGGTGGCCAAATGGTTAACTCACATACCAAATAACCACAATGTCCGTGGTTCATTTCCCAGCAGGGAAACCTTTGTGGCATGTCATACCCTTCTGTCTGCCCTCGTTTCCACTCTGCTTCTCTACACTGTCAACTCGCACAGAAAGAAAATGACACACAAACCTGATTTAGTTTACATGTGGTATTTTCAGTATTTTGTCAGCAATCAAAAACAAAATTTATAGCATCTACAATGGAGGTGATTGGCATAATCTACCTGCTATAATAGTTATATACCCCATATTCAGACACTAACTTGCTTTGTTGTCCGGGGATGGGATACACGATATATCAGCGACCACATCGGTATCGGCCGATATCAGTGTTTTTTCCGATATATCGGTCTGATGAACAAATTTAGCCGATGTGAAAAACCGATGATTGTCTAACATTAGCGCCTTCGTCTCTACATTTGATATTGCTGGTATTTCACAGATGTTTTTACTTAAATGTTCCTGGACTTGAACGTTGAATATGTCAAAATATGTTTACATAAGTTTAGATATGTTTTACTTTTGTTACATAATAAAGAAGACTGTGTGGTCTAATTTGGTATGGGCTTGTTTTGAATAGTTTTCACGTTCTCACAGTGCTTACTTATACTCATTTTTTGGTGTGAACAAAAATTGAATATCGACATCGGTCAAATCGGTTATCAGAAATCGTAATATCGGATCTCGGTATCGGCCAGAAATGTTAATATCGTGCATCACTAGCATATATACAGTCTAACCCTTTACATGTGTTGACACTTACAGAAAGAACAATGTCCGTGTAGTCTTCAAAGTTTGTAGTATGAATAAGGAAACTCTTCTTTTCCCTTCTTTACTCTACAGCCACTCTTAAGGATGCAGAGCTATTCTTTATTTGGTTGGTTTGACATCCTCTTGTCAGTGCTTGTGCAATATACCTTTGTTCCTCAGATCCTGTCCCTCCCCTCCTCTGTTCCTCTTCTCTCCTCACCAGTATACCAGATCATGCAGAGGCTGTGGAAAGGTCATAGCTCACTGGTGGGTCCCTGGCAGCCAGCCTCTCCCGCTGCCCTCCATAGAATCCGGTCTGTGTAGGCCACAGAGCAGCCTTGCTTCCCAGTAGGCTCCCTGAAGCCCCAAGCCCAGTTTGGTTTCTCCCAGCATGCATGATCCATAATGTCAGACATCTCCATATTCCCCGTAATCAGCAGATCACCTTGGGACTGTGTGCTGGGCCATGATTAGCGACAGTGGCTTACTAGTCCTGTTCAGACTTCAGCACAGGAGAACAATAAGAGTTGACGTCTCCATCTGTTGCCATGAATTACCGCTGCCGCCTTCCTTCACTCTCGTCACCGAGAGAGATTCGCGGGAAAGGGAAGAGGAGCTCACTCACTTTGGAAAAAAGCTTGCACCCTAAGTCAGAAAGCAGCGGGCTCAAGCTGTGTCTTTTCACCCTCCCATCTCAGTTGATCTTTGGGTGAGCATATGGCCTGAGAGTCGACAAAGTGCAGCGTCTCGGCAGGCTGGATTAGGGATGGAGTAACAGGCTGCGAGGGAGTGGTGATGGGCACTTTGGCGGGAGCACGCCGTAATCTACCCAGCAAGGCAGAGCACAGATGCTGGGCCAGGCGGGGAGGCTCACTCCTCGTTAAGGGTCCATTACAGAAAAGTCCTCGTTAAAGAAACACCACTGCGAGGAGATACTGTCCGATAGATGAGCAGGAATTGAGAGGGAAAGGTTTAATTAAATAATTAATTTATGGCTTCACCATTTTCAGCGTGATCATGTCTCCATTTCCCTCATTAAGCCATACAGCAACCTGGTTGGGAGGAGCAGCTTAAATCCAAGCTCATTAATGTATCCCCCCCCCCCAAAAAAAAGAAAAAACAAAAAACAAGATATTTTGATTCTGTTGCTGACTTCCCCACATCCATAGTCCCTTTCCACCTATTGTGTGAATAAATTTCACACAAATTCCGTTTTCTGCCTGTGCCTTCTGACAGGCTTATTTGAGAAAATGCTTTTGGTTAGCCAAGCAAGGAGATGTGGCGAGGTAAGGGAGGGAGAGAGGCCTGAGGAATTCTGCTCAATTGAGCACTGGGGAGGACGTTAACATGGGGCCCCGGCACCTCTGCCAAAATGAGTTAGCCTTACTTGATGTTTCAGTGTTGATTAAGAGACAGGGATGGGAATAGGTTTCAGCTCTGTTTAGTAAGGGAGCAGCAGGTGCAGGTTGGGACAAGCCAAAGTGATGATGGTGTTGACTAGCGTCAGTCTGTACACTGCAAAAAATGTCTTCTCTAACTCGTGATTCATCACAACATTGTTGTCTTAAGAGCAAAAGGCACAGAGAGCCTGCTCTATATGAATAAGATCTTTATGTACAGGTTTTCTCATTGACCAACACCTGCTGTAACTAGCAAAAGCTCAAAGATGATGCACAGTAAACATTTCATCTTAATATAGTATATAAACAGTTGGATTGCATCATATGAATGGAGAGCCTTTTGGATTTTCATTTATTTTTGTCTCTATCAGGCATCGTAGTAAACAGACACACAGATATTTATATCTAAGTAATTTTAGCAAGGTTTTCATTTTGGCATTAATAAAAAAAAAGAACTGGTCTATGTAAAGAAATTCTATTCTTATTCACCAGCAACCCAAACAGTCCCATTTTGCACGAGTGCCTTGTCTAGAAGAGAAGAATGTGATTACAGTAAGAAACCAGCCTACTTCCAAATAAACTCATTATGAAGTTATGTCTGAGTAAATAAAGACTATCTGCAGAGCCTTTTTTAACTTTGTTTCTGTACTGGCAGGAAAAAAAAACAAACTGTTGACTTTCTTCCACTGTAATAATCAGTCTGATGATGATCAGTCTGTCAGTTTTTAAAGGAATGAAATTCTTAAACAAATTGAATTGATTGCATTGGAAGTTTAAAGTTATGTCGCCCTGCAGTCCAATTGTTTCACAATAGTTAGATTTAATGATCGAGTGCAATTCAATAACATTTCATATAGACATTTTCTGCAGTGTGGAAGCTGAAAGGAATTCTCCAGAGAAGCACGTAGGCCGAACTGATGTAAGGAAGATTTTTCCTCTCCCTCTTTTCACTGTAACAACCTCCCTGAGCATTTCATAGCTGCATATGCTGCTGCTTAAAGCACCGCTGAGATTTATGCCGTTGTCAGCTCACAAGGGTGCAATCAGGAATAAAGATCCCATAAACCCCTCTGATGTGTCCACAGGTACAGCAGTACTAGGTTATTGCTGATAGCGGATAAAAACCACGTAACTGTGGGTTTGACTTTTTTTTTTTCTTTTTTCTTTTTTCTTATTTGAGGTGAAAGCTCACATAGTTACTTACTTTGAGCAGAGTTTCATGACCCGTACACTTTTGAAACCCGAATAAACCTCATTGCGCAGTTTTACAAATGCACTGACGTCAACGAGAAAACAAGTTTAGCACTCCTAGCCTTCATCCGGCAGGCACAATGCTGGCTGAGAAAGAGGCAGGGACAGAGGGGAGAAAGAAGCCATAAAGATTGTAGAGTGGCAGAGAAAGAAAAAGAGATTAGGATGGATGGGAAAACATTCACGTCTCGTCAAAGCTTTAAGCCCTTTTGTTTTAATCCTAAGTAATGCTGATTTCCTCTGGGTTGCTGAGGTTGCCAAGACTGCTAGTGTCTCTGGTCGTGTGTGTGTGTGTGTGTGTGTGTGTGTGTGTCAGTGAATGCATAGAGTGTGTGTGTATGTATGTGCGCTTAGATTGTTTGTCCACTCGTGAAGTCAAGCCAGGTTGGCATCTGCTGCATTGTGTATGCTACTAGTGAGAGTCTGCATGAATGTGGTGAGTAACGCTTGGACCCCACAGATTATCTACTATGTCCTATGTGCATGTGTGTGTCAGTGTGAGTTTTGTGTGCCCACCTGGCCATCTCTCAATGGGTTACATAAGTAAGTGCAAACCCTTCAGGGGACTCCCTAGCTCAGGGTCCAGCTGGCACAGAGCTCCTGCTACAAGCTTTGCCTTTCAACTCCATCAAACAACTGACTTTATTTATCTCATCTTTCACCTGCGCAAAAAAAAAGAGAAACATTTTTTTTTTGTTTTCTTCATTTTAATTGAATTACCTGTTCTCCAGATAGTCTTCACTGGGGGGTGACTAACAGGGCTTAGCAGACATAAGCCCACATAGCCGCTGAGACAATTCACTTTTTCATTCGGTATTTTCATGGTGAGGTTGTCTGTTGTTACGGCTGGCTAGATAGTATCTACTCAATCCTGTCTGGCACAAATATGTGGTCAAAACTGCACTGTCAAAGGAAAAAAAAAAATATCTGTAACTGTCCGTACGCCTGTGCAGTTTGATGACTGATGGGAAAAGTATTTGCGTGAAGGCCGAGGTATGAGAGGTGTCTCAGTAGCGTGTATGAGATTGTCGAGTAGTAATCAAAGAGGTGGCACAGTGTCATCGCCATCCCCAGGCACTTTTTTTTTTTTTTTCCACCCAGGGACAGACAAGACCAATTGGGCGACGCTTGGACATCTTGGGCTGAGCTGAGGTTGCACTGCAAACACTACCCCTTCTCTTCCCCACACCAGAACCCCCTCTGGGCTTCTCAGGGGCCGTCTATCCCACTCCATCGCATCACCGTAGCGACAGCTCTCCCTCGCCTCCCCATCAATCCCCCTGGCCAGTCGCAGCTTCCCAATCTCACTGCCAGCTCCTCAGCCAGTCAGCAGCTGCCCAACAACACCAGGCCTGACAATCGCTTACCCTGCCGCCTTCAAGTCTGTCAACCCTGCGCCTGTCAAATTACTGTCAGCGTAAACAGTGGGGCAGGGAGGGAGAGATGGGGAGAAATCACAAAAAATAAATAAATAAAAAAGAGGAAGGGGGTAAAAGTGGATGGGAAAGGAGTGGAGAGAGAGTGGGGCATGTTGGGTGGGATGAGATGGGGAGAGTGTCACACGTTGCCACATATATGCACACACACACACACACACACCCTGCAACCCTGACATATATATCACTCTTACCCCATCTTCTTCTGATGCTGGCACTTGCTCACTCCCATCAACGTCCTCCTCCCCTTTCTTTTCCCCATTTTTCTTTCAGGTAATTCCCTCGGTCACATCAGTCCTACTCATCTCTCCTGGCTTTTACTCCCCCACCCACCCACCCACCCCGCTCCTCCCACTGCCCCCCTCCACCACACATCTCTATCCCCTAGTCTCAAAGCACCAGCTCAACATCACTTTGATTCAAAAAACGGGGTAGAAAAAAAAAAAAAGGCGAAGAAGGAAAAAGTAATGGGCAGAAAAATGAAATGACTTTCTGGGCCCTCACGTAAAAGCGTGGCTCGCTCTTCGAGACAGGCAATATTCCCTCAATTATTGCCACTCACTGAACCCTCTTTGCCAGTGGATGAAGTTTTAATTCCAGGCCTCTAATAAAATGGATGCCTTAGATATAATGTGGAAATAACTCCTCAATGTTTCAGGATTTGCGTGATAGCGTACTGTACATGTGAGCGCTGCACGCATTAGGGGATGTGTCCTCGCATACTTAAGGGATGATGTGGAAACTTCATATTGATCTGACACTAGCCGTTGGCTGTCAGCTGTGAACCCCAACCTGCTTTTTTTTTTGTTTGTTTTAAACTTCATAACTGGAGTCTATCAGTCATTTACATATTCAACAGAATGTGGTCTGAACGTACAAGCCAATATACCGATAATACCCTCATCAATCTACATTTATAGGATAATAGATAAAAATGACTAAACCAAGTATTTGACAGTACACACAATCTGTGCTTAATCTGGCTAATGATGTAAGTATGAAAGGCACAAGAGGGATTAAAGGTTGGGTTAGTGACACTATGACACTCCTGGTACGTAATGGGAATTTATCCCAGGAACAGTTTGAAAATAAATAAAGAGGCAAGGTTTTGTTGTGTTTGGTTAGCTGGTCTGGCTTTTTTTTTTTGTTTTCTTTTAGAATTTTACCAAAATTTCCAATCTGATGTGATTTCTGTACTGATTCTAGAACTAGTTCTAATCCGAGTTATACAGTCGGTGCGGTTGTATTTCTAGTAATTGGAGCTCTAGCTCTATTTCTGATTCTACTTCTAACTCACTTTAATTCATTTTTATTTAATTTATACAGCACAGTTCACAACATATGCCACCTCATAGTTCTTAACATAGTAAGGTGAATGCGTTACGAATTTGAACAGAGAACCCAATAATCCTAAGTGGCCCTCGGACTCCATCTGAACAAGCGGTCGGCAATGTTCTGAAGGAACCAGATTTAAAAAAAAAAAAAAAAAACTCCGACAGAACCAGGCTCAGGGAAGGCAGCTATTTGCCTCGATTGGTTGGGATCAGAGTGGGGATGGTGGGATAGCAGGATGACAGATGGAGAGCAAGCAATACAAACAGAACAATAAATATTTTGGAGTTGGTTGTGCTTGTATTTTAAGTTCTGTACTTTTTTCAGCACTTATTGCAATTACATTCTATTAGTACTTGATCTCATTGAATTCAAGATGTAGTTTTACTTTTTGGTCTAGTTACAGGTGGGAATGGAAGTCACGTGTTGCAATTGTTGTCATCACTGTAACACAATTGACTTTTGTCTGATAGTATAATAAGTATGTTTATTTATTATTAAGGTATTTTGCGTTGGTATTTGTACTTGTAGTATTGAATTTGGCAATTCCTTTCTACTTGTCTATGCTCTTAAAGTTCTAGCTTTAGTTCTGGTTGGTTATATTTCCAGTTTTAGGGTTCTATCTTGAGCTGTAATTGTATTTTTTTTTACCGTTGTAGTGTTAGCTGGAGTCTCTACTCTTAAACTCTAGCTAAAGCAGTTGTCGTTTTTTTTTTCAGCTCTTGTCAGGTCGTATTCCCAGTTCTTGTTCTAGTTGTAGCTACAATAAAGTTCATCCACTTTACCGAACTGCCTTTGACTTTGTATTGAGACGCTGGACTGATTTGCCATAGTAACTAACCTCAGGCACTCAGATTTCTGATTGGTCAAGGGAGGGGAGTGGCCCCGCTGTGCATAGATGAGTGCTCAGATAATTGGTTGAGAGAATTGGGAGTCGTCAGCGGCCACTCTAACAGAAATGGGTCTAGCCAGCTGAGCTCCCAGCTCCTTAAGTGCCATTTTAACACAGTCATTCCCCCCGCCTTTTAATTGCAATCAGACTTGGAGGGCATAGACATGGCCCCGGCCTTCCATCATAAACTGACTCACACATTTCATATACACATCAACGTGAGAAAACATGCACATTCAGGGGAAAAAAAAATGTGTCAGACATACACTGAAGATCCACACAAGACACACACACACACACACTTAGGTTGACAACAGAACAGACATCCTTCAGATCCACACTGCTGACACACCAGAGGGAATAAACATAGCAGAGAATTCAGCTTTGTCTCTGACTCAGACACGGAGAACAGGGAAGGCAGAAGCTTTGTCTTGGGTGTAGCTGTGTGGCTGTGGGGATCGATAGGTTTAACCAGCAGGGGTTTGGGTCTGTGGAGCCGGAAGAGACACAGGCAGGAGGTTAGGGCTGGGCTGAACAGCCTGGAAATGCTTTATTACCAATACCAGCGAGGCACTGTCTCCCATCAGGGGCGCGAGAAGCTTAGGGGCTTGAGAGGCTGCGTGTATCTGTGTGTAACTGTGTGCTGTGCAGGGATATGTCAGTGTGAATGTATGAACTGTGCGTGACAAATATTACATTATTGTCCTGGGTGTTTCACTTGCATGCTGATTTTGTTTGATTCAACCTGGCATCTGTGAAAGGCCTCAGGAAAGCCCTGTGCTATTGTTTCTGTTTTGTCCTCTCTTACCCAACCAGGCTGAAATGGAGCTATCAGAGAGAAATTAATCTAAACGGAGAGGAGAGGAGAGGAGAGGAGAGGAGAGGAGAGGAGAGGAAGTGGGAAGAGGCTGAGCCAACATGCTGACCTGTCACACTTTAGTGCCCAGGGCCCATTGGTGACAATGACATCACCCAGCTCAGGGCAAAGGGGTGCAGCTGAGAACAAATACACTATTACTATCACAGTGGGGCCAAACAATGTAAGGTGTAAAAATAGGGTGTAGAGGCAGATAGCGGATCCTTCACCTCGCGATGTCACATCACTGCGTTTTGTTTGTTTTCTATTTGGAGTAGAATTGGTAGAAAATATAATTATGCATTGCTGAGTTTGGGTTTACTTAGACAAGAAGATCACTGCATATTAAAGGAACTCAGAATGACAAATGAATCCCGTGTGAGTTATTCATCTCAAACACCGACAGTTTTGGTCTCTGACAATTTCATTCATTAAGCCAGACAAGTCATACAGTAATTGAGCTGAATAAGTTGGCCTAATGTCTTAGTCCTCCAAACAAACAGTGCTGTCATAATTTGTTTTTAATCGGATTGCATTGTTTTGGCTGATAAAATATGATAACTTGCATTATTATGAGTAATGAGAGGAGTGGAACTTACTGAGCAGCATTCCTCTCCCCAGACAGCGAAAAAAAATAAAAATAAAAAACCACCAGTCGTGTTTGTACAGTAGATGCAAATCAGCCTGTCTTGCTGTTTATTGATTTAAGGGACACTGTCTGATATGGATGTCGGCGTCTTTCATTGCGATTTTTTTTTACCTTTCACCTGAATCAGAGCAGTTCTGTACTGTGATCCCAGTACTTTAATTAAAATGCGCTCCTCGGCTCAATATTTGGATTAGTTGAGGTTTAAGCGCAGACTGTGAAATTTAATTTGATGATATTTCCCGCTATAACAAATGAACAGGTAAACAACTACAGACCTTTCATATAATCCTCTCCATTTCCAAGTGGCATTTGGGTTGTTAAAGATACCTTCAAAGACGCATTCATTGTATATGTGCGGCGTTGTGTGTACGGCGCATCAGTGCCCGGCGCTCTCTGAAACCATGTTGTGTCTGTTCACAGAGGCTCCATATGTCCTGCGAACACCTGAGAATTAAAATGATTCTAATATGTTTACAATAAGACAAAATCCAATAACTTCTGAATGTATTTATTTATAAAAAAAATTTCAATCAAACATGTGCACTTAGCGCTTATTCTAATTAAGTAAGTGTTGTCACAAATGTTATTCTCAAACAAAAAAAAAACACCCAAAAAAATATAGTTTGGATATGGAAACAGTATCCGTGAAGCTGGGTCGAGCAAACACTTCTTCCAATTTGCCGTCTGTGTAATTTCTATTTACATGGTAATAGTCTGTCAATTCGTGTTTGCAATGCTTCTTGGGATGGGAATATGAAGGTGCATGAATGCAGCTTATGCTGAATAAAACCTAAATCAGGAAATGAGCTTTACTTAACTATAACACTCCAACAACATAAATTGCATGTAAATGTACATTATGAGACTCAATCTCCTTTTTTTTTTTTTTTTCACCCTTCCAAATCAGTCCATGCGGTGTTGGAAACAACTACACAGTTGCCTAAATGAGTGCAAATCAACAAGTGTCAGAGCTGTCAAACCTGCCTTAAAACACCAGGGACCTGCTCAAACACTGACATGAATGACTTAAACAGTTTGCACTCTGTTCTAATTTTCCTATTTAACTCTGTGGGTAAAATGAGAGAAAAGTATCAACTGCCAAGTGTTGTTCCTGCCTCCTTTTTTTTTTTTAAATGACTCACAACTAGATTGTTTTTTTTCTTTTTCTCTCCTCCAAATCTGCTTGAACATGGCTTAAAGATCTGAATCCATTCAAATAATTTTGGCTCTTGTAAAATAATGTGCTGCACATTGAGGAGTTGTTATTGCACAGCTGTTCCAAGGAAAGCAAGCTTTAGCATCACAAAAAAAAACTACAAACCACACATAGATGCAAATGTGCTTGTCCATTTACACAGGGTCTGGAAGTCATGGACTCGCCCGAGGATTGCAATATTTTTACCACAAATAATCTGTAAATTTATTGATGTTTTTTTTTTTTCTTCTCTCTCTCTCTTCTTTTTAAGAACTGCATCACAAAAAAATGTAACACCTACAGTATTGCAAAAAATGCAGGCTTGAAAGTAAATTTAATGGTAGAAAAGCCAAGCACTCGAAAAATGAGGAAAGGGTGACCTGGATATATTTCTGCTTCAAAGCAGAAAGTGGTCACGACTGCCTGTGAATTTCTTCTGCAATACTCCAGAAAATTTAGTTTAAAAACTATCAAATAAGATACGTTTCTGTAATTTTGTTCAGTCTTACCCTCATACCATTTAAACGAACCGCACGTCAGATGGTTTGATAGCGTTGGAAACCTCCTCCTCCTCCCCCCAACACCTTGCCGATGTCAGTTAGGGGTTGGGGGGGGGTGTAACTTTCCGGAGCAGACCATCCAGCACTCTTCACGCTGTGATTGGCCGGCTTTGTGGGAGTGAGAAAAGAGCCAGCCATTGTACTTCTCTTACTAGCTCTCTTTTTCATTTGTTACTCAACGATCTGTGGCACTTTTCATGTGTACAATCCAATGTAGCACTATCAATCAATGCCTCCCCGAAGAGATTGTCTGAAAATGAGTTCCACCGTTTTTTAAATAATATCGTGTCTCCCTCCTCTTTGTGACGGCCGGCTTTTCCACTCTACCTGTGAGGGGGTGTTTGAAGCGTCCATAAACACATTAGCTTTCCACCGCGGCGTGTCTTAAGATGTAGTCCTGCGATACCATCACCCATCCCCTCAGTGATAGCATACATACGTAGACTCATACCTAAGGACTGAGCTCATTACATCGACTTTTAGAGACATTTCCAGTCTCTTAAATGAAAATTAAACTCGACTAATTAATCAGCTGCACAAAGAAATGAGATGATAATAGGACCCTTCCTATGCTTAAATTGTTGAACTCAAGGTATGTAGATCTATATACCCCAGAGGTACGGCTGAGATAGGAACCTGGCAGCTTAGAAGACCGATAAAGTTTTTTTTTTTTTTTACCTGTATTACAGCGGCTAAGGCGAGTCTTGGGCTACCGCGGCTCTGGATTCCAAGCACGCCTCTGATTTGTCAGCTCTGGGAGAATGCTGTAATAGTGGACATAATGGCACAAGGAGGGTTGTTGTTGGAGTATGTGTGTTTCTGTAGGTGTGTGTGGAGAGGTGGGATGAGGAGTGTTGTGGGTAGACAGAAGGAGTGAATGACGGTAGAAAAATGTCTGCAGATGGAAGCTGAAACAGCCATACATCCTCGTTAGACCTGCTGTCTCCTCGCGGCCACAACAGTCCCCTCATCTCCCACACACAAACACACACACATCCAAACACAAACATCCACACACACACATTCCCCGAACACTAACTATACATACCGGATTGTCAAACTTCAATACTTTTTTTTGTGTTATAGCAAAAATGTGTCAAGAGGTGGTGAGAAGAGCTGAACGGGTCGGCATCTGAGGACTTCATTTCCCTGAATTAAATCATGATTTTGTTATCTTTTGTTATCTTTGTCTTATCTTTAGACAAAGTTTGTATACAGTCGTTTTATGATGTGACAAAATTAAAAACTTCTTCTGAGAGGTTTACAGCCACACTGCTCTGTGGGGCAACACTTAGGTGAAGTGATGCTTTGAGCTAAATGCCAGTATCAGCGTTTATCATCAGCATCAGACAGTATCAGCATTTTAACATGCGGTCAGTAGCAAGAATCCCTTCCACACATGTACTTATTTCCATTAATCTCACAGCATTTAAACATGGTGGGTTCATGTCGGAGTGAGGGAACCCTCACTGACGCCACCCGTAGGTCTCCTCAAGAGCAGTTTTGAAGTTCAGTGTGGTGACTCTGGCCGTCACCATCTTGGCAATTCCTGACTCCACCGAGCTTCTGGTTACTTAAAAAAAATTATTCAGGAGGTGGAGTTGGTGGGGCAAGCTGTCATCTGTTTATGATGGCAGCCACCTGTCAATCAAAGAGGCCACGCTCTTAATTATGCAGAACTCTACGTTGGGGCTCTGAGGGGATTGACTCGCTTTGGAGCCAGCCTCGCTGCAAGGTGGCGCAGTTGGTAGCACTGTTGCCCCGCAGGTTGCCGGTTCGCGTCCCGGTGGGGGCACCGATATCTTTCTGCGTGGAGTTTGCATGTTCTCCCAGTGCAGCGTGGGTTCTCTCCGGGTTCTCTGGCTTCCTCCCACACAGTCCAAAAAAATGTTGAGGTTAACTGGTGATTCCAAATTGTCCGTAGGTGTGAATGTGAGTGTGCTTGGTTGTCTGTCTCTAAGTGTAGCCCTGTGATAGACTGGTGACCTGTCCAGGGTGTCCCCTGCCTTCGCCCTAAGTCGGCTGGGATAGACTCCAGCCCCCCCATCACCCTAGTGAGGATTAAGCGATGTATAGATAATGAATGGATGGATGGATGGCTGGATGGATGGAGCCAGCCTCAAGTGGACATTTGTAGAACTGCAGTTTGTCACAAGTCTGAACTGCAGACACTAACAGACTCAAGCACCGTAGAAATACTGTTAATCTGGCTATGCACGACTAATTCTGGGATATAAACCATTATTTGGACGGATTAATAAGCTTGTTGGTGTTTTAGGTTTGGTCCTTTTCTTAATTAGTACTTTCTTGAACCTTGATAAGCAGATAGGACAGCTCAACATGAGTTCTGTGGCTCACTCCATCATTGTCATGGCTATTTCTGACTGAAGCTTTGAAGGAATATTAATATAAGCGGCATCACTGTACCAGATTCACGAAGCCAGCAGTGTTACAAATCTCCAATTTAAAAAGGCGCTCATGTTAACGTGCTGGTGCTCAGCAGATCTAATGTACGCCATGTGCAGCATCATAGTTTAGTGTGTTGGCTGACATTTTCTAATTAGTCTTATAATATAGATGAGGCTAATGGGAATGCCATTAGTTGCAGGTATTTAATCATGAAAGAGAAGAAAGTGAAATTTTGATGGGCTTATGTCAGTAGATGAAAAGTAAAAGGGCATTTCATTTTCATCAAATACATCAAGACATTTTATTTGAAAAAAAAGAAATGACTATAAAAAGGAAGAAGTCAGGAGTTCATGTATGTCTGTACAAATTTGATAGCAATTCAGCTAACAGTTGTTGAGATATTCCAGTCTGGATCAATGGGGATTACCGTCTTAGAAATGTGCTGCTGGCTCGAAAACTTTTTTGTAGTTTGAAAAAAATAACTTTATAATTCCCAGTGTGTCCGTATAGTATTGGTACCAGTACTTCAAAATTCAAACCCTACACATATAGTCACACATACAGAACAGATGATGCACATTAAAAGCTTAAAAACGTCTTCATCAACCCCACATGAATATCCTTATAAGTGCTAGAAAATTTCCTGTTCAGTATTTTCTAAAAATAAAATGGGAGGGAAAAAGTGGCTTCGACACTTTCTTCGCCCAGAACCCACCCACCACCCGCCACCCCCTCAGTATCTGCTGGCAAATTCCCCCCCAGCATCCCCAGCAGCCTACTGAGTCATGCCCATTCCCATGTTGTCACCCCCTCCTCCATCCACCCCCAGCGCAAGTCACTTGCCCCGAAGAAAGCTGGCAGAGCTACAGTGAGGCAAACAAAGATACAAATGGCCGCTCCGGACAGCTCGCACTCGAGTCCACATTCATTACCTCTCATTTCTTTGCGGCGCACAAAAGCGTCTCGTGGAGCCCGCTGTTGCGCGCTCGTGACGAGCTTCGCGGCGCTGTCACGGCGGCCTTCAGGGCTCACGGCTTACACAGTCGAGACAGTCAGAGGTCAGTAATGAATATACATGTGTGGTCTGCAGCACGGGTGATACTGGGAGAAATAGAGCGAGGGAGGAAGATGAATATTGAGTTAACGTGCTGAGCAGGGTAAGGCTACATTCCCAGTTCCCCAGTCACAATGTCCTCTGCTGTTAGTCTCAGTCTGGCTTGTGAACATAAATATTTACATTGCTGTCACGATCAGGATTTATAGGACATCTCTCTGCTCTTCCCGTAAGAGAAATATAAAGTATGCTTTATTCCCTTTTTTTTTTTCTTTTCTTTTTTTTTTATGTAGAGGTAAGTTTCCTTTTGCACAATGGCAATGAAATTCTTCTTCTTCCGTTTGCTCTGGGATGTCTATGCAACCCTGTTTTCTCTGTATTGTATACAGAGTGCACGGGGTGTGAATATTGTCTCATTATATTGACAGTTCTCGTCCTTGCCAGTTTCAATAACCAACATTCAGCAAAAGAAGTGCTGTAATATAAACAGTTTGGATATTTCTAACTGGTGGGGGTGATGAAGACAGAGAAAGGGAACAGAGGCAATAAAACACAACCACTATACTTATTGTCTTTCTTTGTAATACTGCATCCAATAACAATACTGCAGGCTAACTTGTGTGTTTTTGTGTGTGACCACTACTAGAATATTCTCAATGCAAATACTGTTCCTTCTCTATTTTTCTACTCTTTTTTTTTCTTCCTGATTCCATCCTAATATGCCAATGCCAAATCTATTTTGTCATGTAACTCCTCTGATAGGTTGGCATGTAATTAACTCCTTGGCATACGCAGTGGGTTGTCATTTGCATGGTAATAAATCTCTGCTCCTTACTGTAGGTAGGGGGGGGTGGGAAGCATACAGGACTGCGCGTTTAGCTTCGGCAAACATCCCGTCTAACCCTTATCAACTCCCTCGAGTCTAACCTGTTTGGTCCGAGAGGGCTAATCGTCATTTCCAGGTGGCAGACAATGTTGATTAAACATTGCGTTTAGTTTTTATGAATGCGTTTAAGGGAGTGCTGCGGCAAATGAAGCTCTCAGACAACTGACTGCTATTAATCTGATGGTGCATTTGGAGCCTTGTATTTATTTGTTCCAACAAGCCTTCTGCCATCCATTACAGTCATTTCCTTTGTCCACTTTATCAGTTGTGAGGCTCATCTTTCCTGGAGATCCCTGGCTCTCGCCCAGCTATTGCTTATATACAGTGTATCTGCCAAAACCACAAAGAAGATACCAAGCCAGAGTGTGGGTGTCCCCTGAGCGCTCAACACACTCGAATACGTTGACGAAATGAGGGGTTTGGGGGGCAACGGGAGAGGGGGTGGGGGGGGGGGATCGGGGCGGGTTGAGGTGATTATATGTGTGTGTTTTTAGAGATGGATGAACGGAGTAAAGATTGCACTCATCTGTCGTGGTACAGTGCTCCCATCAAGTGTAATGAGTGTGCCGGGGTGACCTCAGTCTCGTAGGTTCACAGGCCTGATTAAACATCGTCTCAGACTCGGCTCAGGGGATGCCGAGCAGACCAGCGCCGTCTCTCTCCCCCCACCCACCCCCTCTTTGCTCCCCTCCATCGTCCTAATGACTCCTTCTGATCTAACCCCATCTATCTCTATCACCACCACCCCCCCCTCCCCACACACACACACCCTCACCCCCTGAGTAACTCTTCCATTTTTTTACTTTTGTTGTCATCTGCCTTTAACAATATTTGATCTCTTGCCTGTGTTTGCCGCTTACTCGTTTGACACTTTCCTTCTGAATGCCATCAGTGAGAGCGCGCGGGCTGCTCACGAGCGCCCGAAACCCGGCCCTCGCATTTCCTCCAACCGCCGTCGCTCTATGTTTATTCAGAACTAGTAAGCCATAATGAGGCTGAGGCTGAAGGATGATGATTAACTGCAACAGGATCCAGGAACTGGCGTAACTCATGATAAGACAGCTTTCTGTGGAGACTTTGATTTATTTGGCTGTAAGGTGCAGAATATCGGCCGTTCCTCTGAGCTGCGGGCCATGTGGGGTCACGAGTCGGAGACATGCAGTTAAGACGCAGCCAGCCAGTGCGTTTTAATCTTTTTCTCTTCACTTTGATCTCAGTAACTTCAGTCGAAGCCTGTTCAAATCATCACCAAGACATTTTAAAGGGTTGCAATTAGGGCCAAATAGCCTGCCATTTATCAAGCTCCTTTCATGTCCACCATTTTATTTTATGAAAGCAATCGATTGTCTCTGTGGCATGGAGGCGCAGCCCAACCTCTGCTTGTGCTCCTAGGTGCAAGCGATGAGCACAGCCGGGCCATCGCTCCAGCAGTGAGTGAGAGAGATAGAGGGTGATTTGGCTGGCTGGAACGCCACGACCGACGCTTTTTTTTTTTTCCACATTTACACCAGAGTAATCAGACAGCCCGGTCTGGTAAAAAATATAGCAGCTAGTCAAAATGCCAGAGGCGCCAGGCATCTGTGTTTGCGCTCAGGGTGGGGCTCAGTAGTTTGGAGGGAGGCTGAAGAAGAGATGGAGAAAAACAGATAGAGGTCAAGAGAAGGAGAGAGGAGGATAGACAAAGTGATGACAGCGAAGGAGCAAACAAAGCCAGCGCTACAGTTTTGTGTCGTTTGGTTACAGTTTTGAGTCATTTGCATCACTCCTCCAGAGGAGTGCTCGGCTCCTTTGCAGACAGACGGCGGGGGAAAGACATGTGGCCGACACAGACTTAGACAAAGAGAAAGGGAGACTGCACATATTTGTACTCGCGCACACACACACACCAACACACACAGACTGGGATTTGTCATCATCGTAAAAAGCTTATGGAGTAAAAGTACAAAATTAGCACCGTTCATCAATATTTAAATCCTCAAACTATGAAATGAAACATATTTAATACATAAAATATGCATGGATTCTTTAAAGATTTGGCTGGCAAGGGATGTGTTTTTTTTTTTTTTTTTGGTATGGGAAGTAATACAACAGTCTTTACATGCATATTTATTAGCAGCCCATACTAATGGATTCGTGAGAACAATGTCTACACACACATACACACACTCTCTCTCAAACTGGAAAATTATCTTATATCCATATAGTGTGCATTTCCATGCACACACACACCGAGACACACAGCAGCAGAGCAGAGCTCCAGCCGTGCGGGGCAGGAGAGGAGGCTGCAGGGCCCTGACCACATAATCATCTCCTAGAGAGTGATCATCAAGGCCTCCAACATCACTGCACAAATACACCAACCCTGGACCCCCTGGCATGAGGGGAGGGAGGAGGGGTGAAGACAAAGAGTGTTTACAGGAAAAAAAGGAGCGGGAGAGAAAATAAAAAGAGAGGAGGAAAAGGAGGGGGAGAAAAGGAAATTAAAAAGTGGAAAGCAGAACAGGAAGGGGAAGATGGGGGTCTGTGTTTACAGGAGGTGGGGGAAAATGGGAAGAGGGCAGAAAAATTGAGGAAATAGAGAGAGGGAATACAAAACACAGGAATGTAGAAAGAAGGAGGCTGAGGGAAGAATGGATAGATGTAATGTTGACAAGGGAAGGAGAAAGGAGAAGGGAAATTAGGAGGGGGGGTGAGAGATATATGGGCCCGTTTTGATGGGTTGGGGACAAGGGAAGAGAAAATTGGGAAGGGAGAAAGGCAGGAGGAGAAAGGAAAAGGGCAAGACGGGGGTCTGTGTTGATGGGAGATGAGAAAGGAAAAAAGAAAATAGTGAGGAACAGGCATTAAAAAAGACAGAGAGAGAGAGAGACGGGAAGGAAAGAATTAGAGGTGAAAATTGGGCCGTGTTGACAGGAAAGGGCCAAGAAGGAAAGAGAAAGGGCAAAGAGGTACAAAAAAGAGGTGGGAAAAGAAACATAAAGAGAGAGAGACAGAAATAAGGGAGAGAGTGTATCTGTTTGCCACGCATGAATGTACAGCAGTGTTGCCCTGGAAACGGCAGCCGCTTGGATTATGAGCTGATTAGTTGCCCTCCTCCTTGAAGCCCCCCCAACCAGGCAGCCTCAACTCAACAGGGTGTGCGCCGTGCTACCTGGGACACGGTCTGATGAACAATCGCACACACACACACACAAACACAGTCTTCATTCAGACACATACTGTACATGCAATAAAGTCGGGCTTTACTCTCCCATTGTATTCGCTGTAGCCAATACCTTTCTGCGTCAACATCTCAATCTTTGGCTCTCGGCTGGACTCTGCCTCTCTGCCTCTCTGTCTCTCTGTGTGTGACGTGGCAGGGTGCTAATCTTGGCCCTTATCTTTGCCTGCAGCTCTGCTCACATTCCCTTCTCTGCGAGCACCTTATCTGCCATCACTGTCAATCAGAGCAGATCAGGCTACCTACAGCTGAGTCCGCTCGACCCCCCTCCTCCCCTCGCCCCCGCCAACCAGCCTCCTTACATGTCCATTACAAACACTCGCACCATGCATCCTCTGGCCTGCAGCATCTTTCTCACGCGCACACACACATAAACACACTCATGCAAGGAGACGTGCAAACTTGGGAAACCATTATTAGAACGATGGCCACTGGCGTCTTCTGTGCCAGTTCGTCTGAATTATCCTCCTGCGTCAGTCTCGCCCGGTGACCACAAACACTTCCTTCCTTTGTCAGAAACCCGATTAGCATATTTGACCACTAAACTCTGCATGTGTACCGGCTAATTAGCAGATCTGTTCTTGTACCTGCTCGTAGCAAAAACAAGAGCGAAATTTAATTTTGATTAAAATTTTCCTCAAGGGAATGGAGCCAAAGTGCAGCAGTATTTCATTGGAAAGTATTGCAGTAAACAGAAGCTGTTTTGCGATAATACGGTACGTGTAATGCAGAGTGTGTGGAAAAGAGGTTTGTTTTATCGTCACTGGGAATAAAAAGGGTAAGAATACCGAGAGGATAATATAGACATTACTGTAATGATCCAGTTGAGTGAAAAAAACAAATTAATTAACACAAAATTTTCATGAAGTATTAAATCTTTTTGAAGAGGAGCATAATTTTGTTCTTTACCTGATTGCATCATGCCAATGCTTAAGTCAATATAAGCACTTTTACGCAACATTTTCTAATTTATATGTCTATTGCAGCCTCATAAGACCTCAGATAAGAAACATGCCAGTGCGCAAGAGGAATAGAAGCATGAATATTCTGTTGATGAAGACCCCAGACTTCTAATATTGATAAAATAAATACTAGAAGGAATGTCGTTATTGGTGTTTAGTAATACACAGGTGCACAATGAGTCAAATAGACATGCAAATGAACACACACACACACACACACACACTCCCGCCCATCGGCAGTCTCCTGCAATCAGGCAGAACCATTGACCTCCCTCCTGTGATCACACTATGAAACCCACCCATATAAATACTGCACACACAGCCCACAATCACAAACCCACCCACTAATCAGACGCACTAATCCAGACTGCCGGCATTTTGGTTCACAAGCCTCGCTATGAGGTCAGCTGCACCGCAGGTACAACTAAAGGAGAAAAAAATAAAATAGCACAAATCCCTTTTGGGCAGGTTTAATATTTTTAGGCGAGGGCACTTTTATGTGGGGGCAGGTGTGCTCTGGCTCCCTAATGCTGAAGTAATTGTAGATAATGGAGTTTTAAGGACAGCTGCTGATGCAGGTTTAAGTAGGATTTGGGTAGAGATTTATGGTGGAGGGAAAATGGGCGGACGGGTGGAAAAGTTGGAGAGGTTCGAGCGCGAGGGAGTGAAGAAGGAGGCGAGAAAGGAGATGTGGAGGTTAGTGGAGAGGAGGGGTCTGCCTCAGTTTATACCAGCAAAGGTGAGAAGCAGGAGGGAAGGGAGGGAAAGAGAGAGAGAAAAAAAAGATATGGTTCTATCATCTTTCAGAAAAAGCTCTGGGATTGAGAGGGTAAAAAAAAAAAAAAAAGAACTCATCCATAGTTTAGTGCGAAACGAGAGCCCGTCTGGCCCGGTGCTTCTCGAGAATAGGGGGTTATAGAGGGCACAAGCTGGATGACTAATTGGGGAGGATATGAAATGAGGCTTGACTCAATCTACACCCTTGAATCAACTCTGCCCTACAGTATGCATCAAATGGGCTCCCTAAGTGGTGCTTTTCCATTGATTATACCCTTTCAATGTTACGCTCCAACTCCTTGTTGGAGAAATTCGACAGAGGAAAAAAAAAAAAAAAAAAAAAAAAACGAAGAGGGAACTGAAGGGGGCAGTTGAAATACCGGTCAATACTTAGCAGGGGCAAAGTAGAAAAAATAGGAAAGCAGAAAGTGAGTAATATCATATAAACAGATAGCCATGAAAGCGATTTGAGGGAAAGAGAGAGAGAGGACAAGGTGTGTAAAAAGTGAGTTTGGCTCGCCGTAAACGCAGCGGTGCGTGGCACTTCGCCTGGCATGGCACTCACACTTTATGAGGTGTGGAGGGGCCGTCTCCCTCGCCTCTCTGCCCATTTTAATGATACAGTTTAAATGGAAAAGCTGGAGCTTCAGTCGGCACCAAGGACTCACTCCCTCTGGTCCACACACACACACACACACACAAAAACCTGGATGGCCATGCATAAATATATACTTACACACATGCATACAAGTTGACCCGAGCACATCCATAAGCATGATCTCAAACGTCTTTCTCATATCTGCAAATTTCTTTTCTTCATTGTAGGTTTTATTTACTCTAAAATAGGCAAAACTGCTACTACTTGAACTTTACTGTAATTGAAAAAAGAAAAAACATTTGATATACAGGCATTTGGAAGCATGTAAGTATGAAAAAAGAAAATCCAAAGTTCTAGATATGAAATGACCAAAAGGGCTGCACAATTGTATGAAGTTTCCATAGCTTATGCAGAAACAAGAAAAAAAATGGATATGGCTCGCATCCCAACACACAAGCACGCATGCACACGCTTAACACACACCCGTATACACTTCACACACTCTGTACACCATACGCATGCACTAAAAATGATCATAGGCTGGAGGTAGAGCCTTGGGTGAGAGTGGAGAGCGACAGCGATGAAGTCGGGAGGTGAAACTGGCTGTCAGAGCTGTGAAGTTTCCTCAGATCTGCCCTGTGTGCCTGGCCACTGTACAGACAGAAGAGAGGGTTTCTACCCACACCTGTCACCTATCACTGTAACCTCTCAGAGGAGAACATACCGCAGTAATGCAATATTGATCTGACAATGTAGTGTGTGTGTCTGCGTGTGTGTGTGTGTGCGCATGACCCCGCACAGGTGTGTGTGTGTGTGTGTGTGTGTGGGTGAGATGTATGTTCGCCTGCCTTGTGTACAAGTGAGTGAGCTGTGAGAAGTTTGTTGATGTGTGTCACATTGTTTGTGTGACTGTGAAGTGTGTGTGCGTGTGTGTGATAAGGGAGGCGGCTATGGGAGCGATGCATTAATAAGCAAGAGGTGAGGTGTTAGCCTTGGTGCTATTTCTGACACCTCACTGTCAGAGCCTTCCTCTGCAGTGGCGGGCCTGGCTGAACGGGAACTAGCGGGGGCCCGTGCACCCTCATTTCACCTTTCACTTCTCTGTATCCCGCCTTGTTCTCTCTCATTTTCCCTCAGCCTGACTATCCACCAGTCTGTGATGGGAAAGTATTATATTGGTGGAGATTATTAGACTTACAGCTTGTAGCATGAAGTAAAGAGGTTTGGAAAACTTAACTTTTAATTTAATGTATCTAATAAAGAGTCTGATCTGCATAAATACAGTAAAAATGTCATTTTTTGCACATTTGCACAGTATATAAAATGGGAAACTATATTTATATCCTGCAGCAGGCATGTTTTCTGCAAATACTTTGATTCCAAATGACAGAATTCATTGATTGCAACAAGTAATCACTGACAGTTCACTTTTTCTAACATCATTTACAGATATTCTGCTTATTGTCATTCATTCACTATAAATTTAAAGAAAGCTTTTTTCTCGCTGTTTGATTATCAATGTTCCCAAAGTGTTTTCTGAATCAGGATAGCCAAAGGGCAACATCATTACCCTTTGGCTATCCGGCAGCAGAACTGAATGTTACTTTAACAATCAAAGAGTGAATTTTTTTCATTTTATTTCTATACTTCTGAAAATAGTTGAGCTTGGCAAATACTACATTCTCCATCACAGGAACTGATATTGTGCCTCTCTCTCTCTAGAAGTATAGCACAGCACAGTGTGAGGAAGAGAAGAACTGAGATGCATTTTCTATGTATTTATGATATTTCTTCACTATTTTTTTTGTTCTTATTGAGATGATATTTTATGTTTGCGTAAGTCAGCGCCTGTGTATCTGTAGGGGATAAAGAACCAATATTGCAGGGACATAAGAAAAGGAGACACAACAGCAGCAAAGAAGGGAAAGAAAGAAGGTTTAATGACGTACTGTACATTCAAGGACAATACTGTACCATTCGTTCTCAGTTTTAAAGCTGCTGCGTGCAGCTTTCAACATCCACGATTGGCCAACAGCCTCTAATGCATCGTACACCAAGGCTACATTCGCACTAACGCTTCTCCGTCCAGATGAACATTTTAGCACCATTTCAGAAATAATCTCGGTTGACACGCTTCAGAACATGCCACATGACCAGTCACCCGGCATGCAGGTGCAAGTGTGCAGAAGTGACACATGGGGTTGGTTGTTTAATACTGGCTAAAAATAAGACCAGAGATTTTCATATAACTGCACAACACCTACCAAGCAATTCGTTGCTGAATTACCCACTGGTATTCAAGGCTGATGTCTTTGTTTTCTTTCAGTAAAAGGCTTCACATCAGGAGCGTGATGACTCAGGGAACAGTGACAATTAAACCCAACTGGACAGCAAACACTGGTGTTTACAACAGTCCTGCTCATCCGGACTAAAAACGCAACCTCAAGAGTTTTCAAACTGAAATGAGGACGATAGCGTTTCCAAAAGTTTCTGCTTTAGGGGTCCTAAAAACAACAGGCGTAAATGCAGCAGAAGTTTAAAATAAAACTGTATTAGTGTGGAAGTAGTCTCGGCAGCTAAGATTCTGTGTGCGCTCTGATTGTACTGCTTTACTGCACAAAGAGTTTTATGTCACAAAAAGGTACAAGCTGCAGATATTCCGCCGCTAAGAGATAAAACAAAGTTATCCCTTGTAGTGAAGCAAAAGAGATAACAATTTTAAAGGAGGGGGGGGACACAAAGCAGGAGGGATTATGAGAGATGTGGCCTTCATGCTGAGAAACACTATTCGCAGCAATACCACTGGTTTAAGATAGTTCAGAGTTTCATCTTTTTATTGTGACAGGCAGACATGAAAAAACATGCCTTAATTCCAAACTAAAGAAGAAGAACTCTAAACTGCCCTCTGAAAGGACCCAGAATGTCTGAGCACAAAATGCCTTTACTTCAGAGGTCTGAAATTCAGCCTGCTTCTCCCAACCACAGCTCTCTCTCTCTCTCTCTCTCACACACAGATAGTATAGTATATAGACTGACTCACAGGAGCCCAGAAACAGCAGTTATTCCCAGTGCAATAAAACAGCCAGACTAACTAATGGAACCACCCACACACCAAACATACTTTTTTATCACACACTGCTTTCACAAACAAGCACACACGTGCGCGCACACTCTTTTTTGTCCCAGCCCACTCATTGCTCGTTAGCTGCTGCATCAGGGTGGTTGTTTTTTTTTGCTTCTTCTTCTTCTTTTTTTTTTTTTGCGTTTGCTACTGTGACACAGTCAGGCTGGAGCTCGCTGTATCTGCTGAGAACGCACCACCAAAAATACTTCACTTAACAAACTCTTCTGATTACAGTTTGACTTTCTCGCTGTCTCCTTCCCTCCACCCTGTCTTTAATCAGCATGTAAACAAGCACAAGGTCATTTTCTTTCTTAAACGAAATGGGGGAGATAAGAGGAGCGTGGCGTAGTTAATCCTTTGGACACGCTGATGGAGGAGTTTGTCCTGGTGATGCTCGGGTGTTAATTATGCAAGAATGCTTCTCCTCTTGTGGTCTCTCTCTCTCTCTCTCTCTCTCTCTCTCTCATGATGACTCATCAGTTTATCTCTTTCCTCTTTTGCTCTCTTTTTCATGTTCTTTGGCTCTCTCTTTCACCCCCTCCCCCCCGTCCGACAGTTCCCTCCCAAAAAAAAAAGTCAGATGCCGAATCCCATATTTTTCAGCACTGCTAGGAGATACTGTGTACAGTATCTCTTAGGACCTGCAGGTCCTCTGTGTGTGTGTGTGTAGGTGTGTGTGTGTGTGTGTGTGTGTGGATCCTTTTCAAATCAGCACGAGGTTTATACTTGTCCACATAAGATTAAGTGCAGTGTTTGATAACTTGCTCTGCCAGAGTGATTTGCTGAACTCAGCAACATCATGCTTTCTTTACCCCTTGTTTAGTCTTTGAACAAATATGCGCAGGTTGCCTGGATGTCTCTGGCACCTAAGGTAGAAATAGTGGAAAGGAAAGGGAAGGAAAGGAAAGGAAAGGAAAGGAAAGGAAAGGAAAGGAAAGGAAAGGAAATTGCAGTGAAATTAGAAAGAAGACTAACGACTAAAGAAAAATAGTTCCCTTTTCAATGCAGCTGTCTAAGTAAAAGACAACACCTCATCTGTACCGACTCATTGGAGTGTCAACACCTGTTTCTGGTGAGACATTCTGTTGTCTGAAACGAGACTGAGGCGTCTTTTGAATAACACCAAACTTTTTTTTTTACAGTAGATTTACACCTTGATCTTCTCAAACTGAATGAGATGGAAGTTAATTAACTTAATCCACAGTTTTTTTTGATGACTTTTAGGGAGGGGGGGGAAGGGGTGAAAAAAAAAAATCAAGTCTCAAATATTTTTGGTTCCCTTTTGATTTTCCTTCCTAGCTGTTATTGCCAAACAGCCCAATCTTGATGCAGCAGAAACTTTGATGTTTAATTGGTGTAGGAAATGTCATATTCCGGCATGCAGCTTAACTAAGAGACAGCAATCCAGCCTGAGTAAAAGACTAAAAGCATCATTTTTGGAGGTATGACAGCACCAGGGCCTCATTTCCATCCTTCTCCACTATTTGTCAGCCTTCTCCTCTTCCCCAGTGAAGCAGCAATGTTAACAATGCTGTCCCCACATTTACCAGTTCTGCCTCATTACAGCTAAAGAAGCGGATAAATTAGCGCAGGAGAGCATGCACGGCATAGTCCAACTCCACCTGTCAGCGAGGGAAAGATAGTGAACATGTCGAAAAGGAGGAAAGGTGTGAAGGAACTGCTCAGCCTTCAGCACATATTAAAACAAAATCCACCCATTAAGGCAGACACTTATCTTCCCAGAATCATTGGCTGAGATTCATGGGTCAATATTTTAGGATATGGGGAATCATATTTTTGTAAATTAAGGATTCATCTTTCTGGATCTATTATCCTCTCTAAATCTAAGTTCTATAATCTGTTTTTTAGGTTTGCTTTAGCATTTATTTGCTTGTGTAGAGTCGGTTAACATAGAAAATTTGTACAAGAGGGTTTTTTTCTAATCTCGCAGACACAAAATGCTTTTTTTCCCCAAATCTTGTGTTATGTTAGAGGAAAACTCATGAAGTGCTTTCTCTCTTTTTGTGACTTTACACACAGATTCATCTTTCAATACCCTTTTTTCATCTCCCTGAACAACCTCTTTTACTGTATTGTGATATATATATATTCAAGACCATAAGGACAAATTGGCCCGGATGTTGCCATCCTCTGAACACCAAAACTGTCCTGCCCCGCAGCCTTTAAAAACCACTATCTCTCCTGCTCATCTGTCCAGCGCCTCTGGCCTGCCATCTTTATGGGTTGGTTAAGGGCGCTCTTACAATCAACTATGTTTGTGCCCTGTCCACATTCGTCAGTAAAACAGCCAGGCATTCCACAATGTCCACCCGCCTGCCTGCCAGGATTAACATTTCGCACTCTCCAAGGTTGAAAATCCCATCAGATGGAACGAAATTAATTTTTGCACAATATTCAGGGCCACCAGCCACATAATAGGAGACAATGCCGAGTGCATCCCTCGATTGTGATTCCATTCACTCCCTAATCGGCAGGATGGCCGAGCACGGTGCAGCAGCGTAGTAAATGCTTTCATCCCAGGGGGATAAGAAAAACAATGGCCCTTTTTAATTTCTTTTCTAAAGCGGGCAGCAGAAAGAAAATGATATAGACGTAATTGATGATGAGGAGAGCAGGGGGAGCCTTAGCAGAGGTCTCACGTCCGGTGCCCAGGCCTTTTTTTTTTTTGCTTCATAATGGCAACCGCTCAGGGGCACTGGAGGTTGACAAATCTGGCACGGAGGACAAATTGATCGGCAACAGAACACAATTTGTCCCTTTAAAAGAATGGGTAAAGGCCCTGTGTGGCCTGAGTAATTAGTTTAAACTGCAGCAAGTCTGCCCAGGAGTGGACCTGCTGGAGAGGAGCTCAGTGTGTCTGCTGATAAGACGCTGTGACGCTGCAACATACATAAGCAACTCTCCTCACAACGCCATGACTACTGGATGCAGATAGCAATTAACACATTTGAGATAAATGGGAATAAAGGAAGGGGTTAGGCATGCAAGTGCAAATGTCACATGTCGGGGTGTATTTTTGAACGTGTGAATTTTTTTATGTTTATTTACATGCATGTTTGAACTTGTATCTCTTGCCACCTTGCAAGTTCCCCTGAGGAGTCACTGTTCAGTGAGCAAAAGTGTTGTTTAATTAAGACTAAAATAAAGCAACAATATGTTGGTGAACATTTACATAAATTATACTTTTTGTTGCTTCTGTTCATACTCACTGCCTATCTGAGACACGTGTGATTTTAGCAGAGTGAAAATGCTGGTTGCTTATTCTCGGCGCGCTCTGAGGCGCAGACAGAGACGTACAGCAGGTGTGCCGTAGCCACGTCTGTGGTGTGATGCGGGGAGAGAGTGTCAAGAACACGGATGCACTGATCCATGGCCCCATGGCGGTGTGCTTAGTGACACATAATACTGGTATTGCACAATCTTCCCCTGACCCATTTTTGTGTGACACATACTGAAGTCAATTTTCTGCGCTTTTCATGCACAGAAGGAGAAGAAAAAATGTTAGAAACCCAAGCATTTTGCTCCCCACTTTGGTGGAAGCTGATACCTTCAAGCTTACCCTTTCAAATTTGAAGAGAAACACTTCAGAAAGTGTAAGTTTGTAACTTTTCTCTCTCTCTCTCTCTCTCTCTCCTATCTTTTTCGCTGTTGCGCTTGGCTGCCTCGTCATCAATACAGGGGTCAGGTGCTGCTGGTACTCGCACTCAGAAACCAAGAAATGTGGATCCCTCCACAGAAACCTCCACGTAAATGACAAGTATAGGGTTGGGGTGACACCCCACACTCAGCACTTTCCACAGAAGGAGTGTGGAGAAAAAAATAAAGAGGTACCGAAAGTGGTAGAGATATGATTAGGCAGGAGAAGACATTGGGGGAGGGTAGGAAGAGGAAGAGAGTGAAGTGAATGAGATACAAAGAGAAGCTGAATGTTTTTTCCTAGAAATTTTTAATTGGCTTTTGGGCTTCAGTAGCACCCAATTAGCATGCTTGTTACATGCGAACACCAAGAGCTAATTGGCCTGAGAGGAGAAAGCAGCGCGGCCCTGAAAGGAGAGAGCAGGATTCATTTGAAGATTTGCAGCTCCAATAGTACCATGTAGGGAGGCTATTTGGCAAACAGTTGTAAATAACATTTTCCCGCTGCAATTGCAAATATTATTTATCCTTTCTTACAGTCTTTATTGCCAAATGGCATAACAAAATAAGAAAAAAAAGAATGGCTGCCATAAAGTTTATTGGCAATCAAAGAAAAGTATTTGGTCATCAGGACTTTATTTTTTCTGTGATCAACAACTTACCTGTGTACGGAAATTGTCTTGATAAAGCAATGCTAATGCACTGTTTATAAACTGCAGCTAAGCCGAGGTATGTGCGTGTGTGTTAATGTTCTACCAATTAATCAGCTCAGGAGAGAAATCATTCAGCGGCAGGCGTGACCTAACCTGTCCACACACAGTGCCACCGTGGCCCACATTAGGGAATATGCTGAATGCATACGTAAACACAACAGCACTACGAGCTCACCAAGGGCAAGAGGCTGAATCTCTGATTACATTTACTGTACAAACTGTAGCAGCAGGATCTGATGCACAGGACATCAAGAGCTCATTATGCTCTTTACATGCAATTAATCAAACAATGTAAACAAAGCTCGCTCCAGCCACAACAGACAGAGCCGGATTCCCCAGTGGCATTTCAAGTGTGGTGCACACAGTACAAGACTTAGTAAATAAAAGAATGCGAATCATGAACAAATTTAAGACTCCTGGCCAATCTGGAGATGATGTAATAGCAGTAGCTTCCTGCTGAGGCCATACAATAATATCTCTCCCTCCTCTCTGTCTGACTGTTAAGCCTATAGTCTACTCATTTTGTGAAATGCACACAGTGTGGATATGAAAATATCTGCACTGTGATGGGAAAAAATGAGACATATGCATTTTGAGGGAAAGAAAGTATTATTCAAAGGATGCACAAGTAGATGATGTGGTTTCAGTTTCTATAGGAGAAACTCTCTGCTACGTGGATGCTTAATTTTATTTTATTAAGTAAAACACAGCCAAATGAATAATATTTTGCATGTGCTGTTACAATGTGCAACAACTAAACTCTGGCCAATTTGGATGGTAACACACCACTATGACTGCTATGCTATGGCAACCACAGTAAATAACATACTGTGTAATTACACTGCTGTTTATGAAGGAACAACTTAGTTTTACTCCTAAACAACACATATTGTGACTTCCAACCTGCCTACGTGCTCAAAGCAAAGTCCATAGTTTCTGCTCCACACAGCTACCTATGTATACACAGCATGTGTTGCCATATACAGCCAGTGTTTCCTGAATGAATGATGCCGATACATTATTAAGTATTTCAATTTTGTCTTTCTTTTTTTCCCACAATAATCCATGTTTCGTAAGCCAAAGTGTAGCAGACAACACAACTGTAAACATGCAGCAAGAACTAGGAAGCTCTTATCACCTCCGTGCTCCGTTCACTGGGGACTACTTTCCTTTTCACAGAAGCCTGAAGGAGTCCAAGATGACCCAAACTCACACTATCCTGGCTTTGTTTGTTGCAGAAAGCCAGCTGGTCAGCAGTACAAGTATCAGACTCATGCATACATCTCCTTTACCAGTCCTGCTTTTTCTTTATTTAGTTAGTTTTTGTGTTGTTGTTGCTGGAATGTTTCCAAGGCTGGATCAAACCTCGGAGTTAAATAAGTGAAATCTAACACTGTTTGTGCTGTTGAGCTTTGTAGAAAAGTACACTGACTTTTCTAAGTAAGGAAGCCAGACATCAGCTTCACCCTGGTAATGTGGGTTGAAAGTACAGTCTGGTTATCTCCAAATCTAACTTTATCCATGCAGGGAAAAGGATGGACCTGACTTTCACGCTGTCGCTCTTGTAAAACTTACTCATACAACATGCTTGTGCAGCTAGCATTGCAAATGTGATTTGCCTACATTTAAAAAAAAAAAAAAAAAAAGAACATTTCAGGGTGCAATCTATAGCTGATTGGTTAGGACACATAGTACACGGGAGGAAATGAGTGATTTTGTCCAGCCAGACCCTCACTGCATGTCATTCACCTGCTCTCTGTTCCCACATGTCCTTTCTGTCTCTCCTGCAGCTATTAACATAGAGGTAAAATGTGAAATAAAAGCAAAACTTAAAGAAAAATAGAAGTTTTTTTTCTTTTTTTAGAAAGTTTGTATTGTTTTTACTTTATCTATCCTCTTGAGCACAAGACCCTGATTTTTATATATATGTATATTTAAATGCCAGATAGCTCATTGGAACCAAAATTTGCATTTTGTTGCCTGACAATCACACAGCCACAACTGGACTGCACAACCATGTCTGCAGCGCTGTGTGGAAAAGCCAGTGAAATGGCGACATTATACGACTGAGTATCTCAAACCATCAGGCCATGACAATGACAATGAGGCTTGTCCGGAAGTGTCACCTCTCCTAGTCTTTGCCTGTCTCTGTCTCTCTCGTACTCTCCTTGTTTTCTCTCTTTCTCTGTCTCTGTCTCTCTCATACATCGGCGCACACACACACACACACACGGAGGAAGACAGGGCATCTTTATTAGTCTTCTGTATGCAGGCTGTGCTCAGCCTGAGATTGCAGGACTGACCCCTCGCTGTGAGCTGTACAGGGTAAATGTTTACTCAAACCCCACCGAACATGCCATTAACCTCTTTCTAGATAGAAGACAAACAAGAATGTCCCTCCATGAGGGCAATAAAGACAGGAACACCTATCCAGGACCATCATGACAATCATCTCATTATGGAGCTGCGGGAGGCAGCGAGGAGCCAGGGAGCTCGGTCTCCCAGGGACACTTTCGCCGCAGTGTGCCGGTGTGCCTAACATTCAGTGAAGTATCTATGATATGCACTGAAGTGCAAACAACTGATTAACCCGACAGAGAGGAACAATATGATGCCCCCCCCTCCTCCCTTCCTCCCTCAAATGCATCAACCACCTCTGCCCCCTTGTACAAACCCTTCCATATGTCTACTTCCTCCCCCCCTTCCTCTCTTACTTCTCTATCTCTCCCTCTGCCTCTCTGTACTTCTTTCTCTCCCTGGAGATTTAGATGGATATCCTGAGGCTCTGATTAAAGCCCCAACCTGGGAGGTTGTCTTGGTGGTGAAAGGGAAGGAGGGGCAGCGGGGGCCAGCGAGGAGCCCGGGCACCTAGAACAGCTTCTCTTTCTTAGGGACCTGCGGGCGTAATTCAATCACACCTCGATAATTCCCCTGATGTGAGAGTCGAATCCCCCTCACACACATCAAGTACAGATAGACACCACCAGCTCGCGCTCATCCCAGATTGAGGGTCTCCTCCTGGGTGGGCTTAAGAACCCACTACTGGGTACGTTTTACCTGTGTCGTTTGAAGAGGCCATTATTTTAATTGAAAAAGTTACCCGCCCGCCAAAGGCAAACGATAGAAGACGGGGGGGGTTGGGGAGAAAAAAAAACAGGGAAGAGAATTAAAACAAAAACACCAGATGGTGATATACATGGTAAAAATGATTGTTTATACTTACTGTTTGATTATATGTGATAATGAGAGTGGGATTCCTCAAGGCAATTAGTGTCTGTGGCAGCCATATTGTGAGAGGACAGGGGAAGGACGGCACGGGCTGTTATGAAGGAGCGCTTATCAAATATCTCCGGCGGGGTGATTAGTGTAATAAGACACTGCAAGGTGAGATAGGCCACTCACACTCTTTTAGTATGTCTTGCGTGCGCGCGTGCGTGTGTGTGTGTGTGTGTAGGTGAGCGAGCGAGAAAGTGTGTATATGTGTTAGGATGAGCGAGAAACGGAGTCTGAGAAAGTACGAGTGACTCTCTCCATCTGTTTCCATATCTGCGTGTGTCTGAGTGTGTGTCTTAATGTACACTGTGTCCCCATGTGCCTCGGCGTGTTGGTGTGTGTGTGTGTGTGTGTGTGTGTGATATAATTCCTATGTTAATGTCGGTTCCCATGCCAGGCTGGCTGCCCCAAGGGCTTTAGCCTATGACAGAGGGCAGATTGGGGGCACTTACCCCTGGCAGAGTCTTCTGTTCATGGAGGGCGCTCTGGGCCTTCAGTGCTGACTCTCTGGCACAGTATGTTAGAAAGGCACATCCTAGAGTGTCAGGGAGACAGGAGAGAGATAGCCTTATTACACACCATCAATGATAACAAAAAGAAAAGAAAGAAAGAAAGAAAAATGAAGTTATGGTCGATTTGTAGTCACATCTGACAAAGGAGTGCTTTTAAAGTCCATGTTTTGATTTTTAGGGCACTTAACAATCATAAGATCACAAAACATCAAATCTAAAAAGCATAAAGTCATATTTATGTCATTATGATAATCTGGGGATTTCAACGTTTAGCATCCATCAAGCACGTTCTCTAAGCTACATAGAGGATTAAAAAGAAAAGAAGAGAGAGAACCATCTCTTCTTCTGAAAGCCTATTTACACTAAAGTGAACAGAGGCTCGTTACAAAATGTAACTTGTGTTGATTCAAACGCACATCTTGATTTTAATTGGATATCTGCGCGATGAAACTCCAATAAGCTGCATTGTTAAGATGTTAAGCCAGCCTAACATCTCTGTTTCAGTGTTTGTTCAGCGATTACTCATACATTGGACTTCTAAAAGCCACGCTGTAACCTTCCAAATGGACCCGGAGATTTAAGATTTCACTAAAGTAATTCTCCCTTTCCGCGCGTGGCCGAAATGTAAGACTTACTGGAGTTTTACAAGCCATTATCAAAAACATGTATTATATTCAAATGGAATTCATATACCCCAACAATTGGAATGCAGCTCTCTAAAGTTAATAGCTCCATACCCTCAGAGAAAATAACATGCTGGTTGAGAAATAAGATTAAACTTTTAGTTTTTTTTTTTTTTTTTTATGTGACAAGTCCTTCAGATTAGATTTAGTGAACTCATGCATATCTTCAGTGTTTATGAGAGGGAAATGTTGCTTGTATTTTTTTCTTTAATTCTTCTGTTTTCCCCGTTGAATTCAGTCCTGCAAAATGGACTGAAAAAAGAAAACAACAAAATGTTTGACGTACAGGTGTAAAAGGAAAAAAAAACTCACTGTGTTCCTCAAGGTTAAATTCAAATAGAGTAGTGATGAAAAAATGCTTAGTCACCACAGATTGGCTGATTTATTTTTTCTCCAATTAGTAAAATAAATAAATAAAAAAAAAGTATACTGCTTTTTTGAGGAATGATCACCTTCATAGTTACCGAACCACTCTGCATTACACATAATTAAAACCTCCGGTGATGAGCTGAAGTGGTCGCCTAACACATCTCTGGAGACTTTTTCTTTAAGTTGGAGGGGGTGGGGAATCAGGAAAACAGAATGTAAATAAACAGTAAATAAGTCCCTAACCAAAATGTGACAGGTTTCATTAAAGGGTGAGTTGTTGCTCTGTTACGCGCTTGGCAGAGCTGACAATGGGTGACCCCGTTCAGAAGAGGTTTTGCACTGTGCAGCATAATTTCCCATTACTACATGTCACACCTACTGCCAAGGATTCCCATGGGGGGGGGGGAGAAAGGCACACACACACTCACAGACACTCACACACACACACAGATGACACCCGCCTTGCCTAGCACCCATCATCCCCAAAAGCCAGCAACACACTCTGGCGTCTGGCCAAGAGAGCTCCCTTTCACGACAACCTTCACCCACCTCCACAACTAGGCGGTTACTCAAGAGGAAAAATCACCTAAACGACACTGATGAAACAGCACGCCACACAGCAAAGCAGAAAAGTTTGGGAGCCTGGGGAAACACTCTTCATCCTTTGTGACATTACAAAACCGTGGAACATGAGCCGAGGCCTCCCGGGGGGCACGTCCCAGCAAAGGCTTATGGGAATTGCAGTGCTGATGGTGACACTCATCTGGCGCTGCCCGCTATTTGTCACCACGCCGCTTTTGCTGCACATTTCCCATAAGTTTAGCGTACACCTTGACATTATTTCATCACGATTTACTGCAGCGCACGTTGAAAAATGTCCCCGCCACAAATAAATTCATGCAGCAGTGAAAGTTTACAAGTAAGAAAATTATGCGAGTTGATGGCCTTCCAGGAAATTGCCTCAGGTAATATTTTAACGTGGCATTAAATAAATTTAACAATAGATTGTATTGTTTTCTATTGATGAACAAACAATATTGGACCCACAGCACTGATATATATATGAAGACACCCCCTTCAGTAAAAGAGAGAAAAAGAGAGACATGAAAAGACAGTTGCACAGGAAATATAAAGTGTGAATAATGAAGTGAGTGCCTGTTTAATGTATGTAATATAATGCAGCTAATTGCTAGAGGTGTAAATATATAAATTAATAAACTGTGAAAGAGTAAAAATTAAAGAAAGGAGAATGAAAAAAGCATCAGATATCCCTTTAGTTAAATATGTGGTCAGTAGCTTGGTACAGGGACTGAAGGTCTTCCTCGGGTGAAGAGGGACAGCTTTCCACACAGTTAGAAAACTTTGTAAAGTTTTAAAGAAAAGTAGGACGAATATGCTCAAGAGTAGCATATTAAAAAGCATCTTTAGAATTTTAGATTATTTTGACTTTTTTTTTTATTATTGTCGCTTTTAACATTTTCCTCTCCTTTCAAAATGTATTTAGTTTCGGTGAAGAAGAAAAACATATTTATAAAAGCGCTGCACTTAAGTGCAATTTTGTGGTAATTGTGGTACAATTTACTTACTTTCCACTTCGGGCTGCTTTATGTTGCGTTGAATTTCAAAGGAAAGTGTTGCTGTTTGCTTCACTACATTTTATTTACAGCTAAAGTTACTAGACTCTTTTTTTCAGATTAATTTTTAATAATTATATTTGAGTCGTCTATATTTTTATGATTGTAATAATAAGTCATTGTATTCATAAAACATGAAACTACAACATTAAACTCCAAAAGCTGAATTCACAATAAATGTTTATATGTAAATGCATCAATTATTATGATCCTGTGTGGAAGCAACCTGCATAATAAGATAGTTTCAGTAAATTTTATACCGAATACTTCTCCTCTGAATGTTTACATGTAATGGAGTATCGCTATAGAGGGATGCTGCTGCTTTTTCTGATGCGAACCCTCTTTCCGCCACTGTTGCTCCACAAAGCTTAAAGCAAGTGGAAATGAGACAAGCAATCTCCCCCCGCTGCAAGTTGCTTGGAGAAAAATAGCATTTGATACTATTAGTCCAATTGACTTGTTAATCTGGACTTCTTGTGCATTGTAGTGTTTAATATCCAGGCCAGCTGCCTCGGCTCCCCCCCTCGCAGCAGTGAAATATCTGCAGGACTTTAGGAGAGCTTCACATCCAACAGTGCTGGCTCGGGGGAACGTCTGAAGCCCAAAGGAGTCAGCGACTGAGAAAGCCAGTTGTGGAACAGATGAGCGTTCAGCTCGGAGAACATGAGGAGAGACTCAATGATAGTGTTTGAGAGAAGGCAACAGGGATGTAGCAGCTGGCAGCAGGTTAGGGCTGTCAGTTTAAAAATTTAAGTTGACTAATTGGCATGGGATTACATTTATACTTGCAAGTTATTAAACACTGACATACCCGCCGTATTATATGGAATCATACAAGTGGGATTTTCAAAAAACGTACAGCTTTTAATTGAAGCAGAAAGCGCAAATTTATTTCTCACAAATTTAACAGTTCAACAACAAAAGAAAATATAAAGTTTGCTGTGATGTATTAGATTAGATTGCCTTTTATTTTTCACCACAATGGAGAAACTCATAAACATATTGTGCTCAATAACATTTAAGTCTTCAGCAATAATGTACGCTGCATATTATTTGTAGTAAAAAGGATTAAACTTAGTTCACTGCTTTTTTAAGTGCTGATGTTTGAGATGTACTAATTTTCCGAAATACCTCAGATAACGTCTAAACTGTCCTGTGCAAAGTTTGAATTAGCCAAACATTGACTGAAGACTGCACTAAATGGGGAGCAGAGGAGGAGGAGGAGAACATGGAAAGGGTTCCAAAATTAAGGCTGAGCTCCGGTTGTGGTTCAACAGAAGGACCCGTGGTTTCCTGTGATGAGCAGGTTAAGTGGGGTGAAAATAATACTTTGATAATCAAATACAATTTACCACACCATCATTTCAGCGAGGAACAAAAGTTCAACCAATTGTATTTAAGGTGAGCGAAAAAGTAAACCCTGCAAAGTGGTTTAAGAAGACAGCAGGAAATGTGAAATTTGTCTTTGAGTTTGCAAGACACGTTTCGGGTAATTACTTAAAGAACTTTTCCCCCTGTAATGCTTTTTCTAACAATTTGTTTTAAAATGGAAATTAGTATGTGCTCGCAATTGCATGCATCCAGGCATTAAGAGTAAATTGTGCTTTTTTAAGGCATCAGGTACCTGTAATTGAAATAACTCCAGAACAAATTTGTATAAAATTTCAATTCATTAGCAGTGAATTCATGAATCATGAGCAATTTGCTCTCCTTCAGTCTCCTCACACATGTCTGCTCCGAGAATGTTCATTAAACTGGGAAAAGAATGCAAATTAATTTCCAAAAAAGATCCAGGCAAAAAAAAAAAAAAAAAAAAGGAGGGGAAATTTAATAATAAATGTTGCAAAACGACTGGATGCTGCTGAACGTGACAGCCTGACCCTCTCATGGGTACTGAGACAAATACAATGTGAGGATTCATCCAGCGCTTCATGTGTCTGCATTAACCACGCTATTACCTGCAGAGCATCTTTCCATCTTTTCAGTCGCTCCATCCATCTACATTCGGAGCAGGCTGTTCAGAGCCGGTAGCTGTCTGCTTCATACACAGCCCCTCTTCTAATGATCAAAGAGGTCATCTGTAGACTTAAGCTACACCTGTCACTCAGCTTACACAAACTGTCAATCACTGTCCAACATTTCCTCTACAACATTCCCATTGTAGATAAAACGCAATACAAGCATGGCTCTGCGACTCAGTGGCCATCACTAAAAGTCGAAGGAAGTGAATTTCACAGGAAACCTCGACGCTGAACTGAAAGGACACGTTCTAGGATTTTCTTTTTTTTTTTTTTTAACATTCTATGAGTCTTTCGCAATTAGATATTACTGCCCTACTGTGGTCTACTTTTGACATTTCAATGCCTAAAAGGCTTTTTCTATGTCAATTTGGCAGGCTATTTATAGCCAATTACACTGCATGGACCTACCGAGGAGAGGAGAATGGATGAGGATATTTAACAACTCTTTGTATCTCTTCTTCCTGGCTGTGTGGTGCAGCTCGGAGTCCCTCCTCTCAGCATCAGAGACGGATTGATAGATAATGCTACTCAAGCAAAAGATTTGCCCCCCACTAACATTCAGCATGTCTGAACAATGCATGCGTTCTGGCACTGACACTAAGTATTATGATAATGTAGTGCTCAGCGAAATGATGGATGTTAAACAGCACGACCTGGCTGCACCACACACTGACGAGCACCATGCCCGCCAATAGTGTCAAGTCATCCCACGCACTGTATAAGACTCCCCGACGACACACAAACTATCAAACCCACATTAAAGGCAACGGTGTCTAACAACTACGAGGCAGGATATAATCATCTGTTAAAAGATGAAGAAGAAAAAAAACAGTCCTCTGAGTAAGCATACACTCATCCACTCAAGTGTACAGGAAAATATAAAATATAAAAATCCCCCAAAATATTCAGATAAGTCTCTGGAGATACCCTAAATGCCCAAAGTAAGAATACACAAAGCACAAAACATCTGTTCAGATTGTTGCAGTACATTCCACATGAATTAGTCATGAGCAAACATGGCATATTTTGATCTGCCCTTAAATCCATAATTATGGTGCAATTCTGTGTCACAGGACTCAGACTGTGAAAAAAGGTAGAGCTGCAAATCATCCATTAGGTACGGTTTACTAACTGATGCCAACAGCCATATGCATCATCTATCTGAAACAAATCAAATCTTTCTCAACCGCAAACTAGGCTCAAAGAGAGGGTTTTCAAAGTAAAAGTCAAACCAAATTTATGGCACGGCTCTAAATCTTTATGAACTTTATGTTTTTCAGGATCACGGAGGCGAGCTGATTATATCCTCCCACACTCCTCCGTTGCTCTGCTGCGAAAGATGTTTGTGTTTGCTGGTTATGAAAAAAGATGCGTATTGAATTTGTGATAATGTTACAACATTATTGACATGATAGCCTGTCACTATCCATTGGCAGATTATGATTTTTGTGTGTGTGTGCGTGTGTGTGTGACTCAAAACAGCATGCAAACTGTGGACAAAGGATTATTGCAAAACCTTACGTTGTGCAGAGGGAGAGGAAATGACTCTCTGCTATTACAGTGCTGAGGAACATCAGGTAGAAATGAAACTATCCATTGTGCCATAGTTGTAGAAATGGAAGATCGTCTCTGATTCTAAAATCTATCAGCTGCTCCTCATATGACATCCCAGAGAGGTTCAAATGTGCAGGTCTCAACAGCAGCCAGCAGAAATGATGAAAATCCCGGGCGAATAAAATAACATATTTAACAGCTACAGTCCAATAGATATTTTAATTCCAGCCTGGAGCTTTAAACTAATATTATTAGGTGCATTTTGTCCAGGTAGTGCTTTAGACAAATATGATGTATTACTGTCTTTGTGGACAGCAAACTTAAACGACTGTCGAGCGATTTTTATTTAAATCTGCAACGACTCTTTTGGGTTTTTTTTTTTTTTTGCTAGCAGCGGAGAACAAACTGTGAGCACAAGACTTATTTGCAACATTTCGGTTGATTTGACAAACTTGTTAAGAAACAGTTCATTTTCACATCTCCGAGGTGCAATTAAGAACTAACTTCACTGCACCTATAAAAAGCTAAAATCTGAACTGATTTAAAGTTGGCCACTACCCCCTTTAAAATAGCCGTTGTGTGCAGCGATACTCGGCTCCCAGTGCTCCTGCCACAATAAGAACGAAAACGTGTCAAACATCATCGAATCCAGTGCATCTCCTCTACTGCCTCAAAACAATGACCTTTCTAATTGAACTGCATTTTGGGGAAGAGGAAAAAAAATTGTGTTGATGCGCCCAAAAAAGCTTGTTGAGGTGTTTTGCACTAAATCAACCACCTCAAGAAAATACAGCGAAACTCCGCCTTGACCGTTTGACTTAAGGGGACAAATTGACAACCCTGTGAAAGTCAAAGGAAAAAACAAACATGCTCTTGCTTGCTTGATGTTTCCTCTTCAGTCTTTGGTACTGAAGAACGCTGTTTGGCTTCTGGTTTATAGCTCAACTCTCATCACCAGAGCAGGACTTCCAGAGAGCGTTCCGAATGTGGTAGAAGTGACAGGAATGGAGTAACGCTGCATACTTTGAAAGGAAATAGTTGCCAAATATAAATTGGGCACAGCTTTTTATAGGTGTATAGATGCAGTCTCAGATCCTCTTGATCGCACCTCGCATGTAGCAATCCAGGAGCATGTGCCACCTAATGAATGCAAGCCCAATATTCACTCTCCTTTCAGCTCTCTTCTCTATCTTCTAAGGGAATTATATGGATTTCCAGCTGCTGATAACTTTGACTGTTAGTTGTTTAGTGCTGAGCAAGACTGGAGTTTAGCTTTTAGAATTATTTTATTAAAATCTAAAACCTGCTGCAACCAAAAAAACAAACAAAAAAAACAACACTATGAGAGTAGCAAGACCAAAACAACAAGCTGAAAGATGCTTGAAGGCTCCAGAGGGCTTAGTGGAGCTGCACAGTCAGGTGATAATTCTCTGTGGATTTATTTCTCTACATGACCCATTTACCAACAAGTAGTCATGTGATCTATTGTTAATATTAAAATGATTGGAGTCGTTTTAACTATATATTTACCAGGCGCCCCAGAATCCTGAAGCAGTTTGTTGCCTTTGATTGCTGAGATATGCACATGCTGAATAAACTCAATAGAACCCAGGGGAACCTAATAATGTTGGCTGTTAAGCCTTAATCCTAATGGGAATTGTAATAAGTTATGCCCTCTATCCAAAATGCAACTCTTGCTCAGCTACACTGGCTCAGTGTCTTAAACCTTAAAGTTGTTGTTTTGCAAATACATCGAGAACCTACTGTACATACTGGAACAAAAATCAATGAAAAAAAAATCAATATAAAGTTATTACAGAGTTTTGTTTTTTTATTAGAATTCATGACAGCTTCCCAGTATGGCAAAAACCCAGTGCTATTGGTGCTATTTATTTTATTTAATAACTACTAATATTAATTTTATTTATTTTGTTTTTGAACTTTATTTAAAAGTACCTAAGTAAAGTTGGCATGTTGACCTCAACACGTTGTTTAAAACGCAATTCAATTTGGACAAAGTTAAATGAAGTAATTCGTTTTACCTTCACTTCTCCTACAAAAGCTTTCCTCACTTTCAGAGTGGGCTCTCAGTCAGCAGCTTGAACTCCTCTCCTTGAGTGACACGGCTGATTTTACACTATACCTACTTCTGTTTTGTTAATAACTCTAATCCCATTTCCTTACTCTTGTACTGGGTTGCTTCAGTCTACAGATATCACACATCGACACAGCAGGAGACATGAACATGGTTTAGATGAGTGGCCAATAAGAAAAACTCATCCATATAATGCATTGGTGAAATCTTATTAAAAGTGCACGCCTGTGCTCCCAAAGTGACTTTGAATGTCATGCGGGATGAAGTGGGCATAATGCATACATCAGAGTGGCCTTGGTGGGGGATGATTTGAACGGGCATACAGTCTGGCTTTGGAACAGGATTATCCTTCCCGAGGCAACCATCCTCCAGAGTGTTGACATTCAGGGATGGTCGAGGACAGGCGTAAACAACACGAACATCAGAAATATTGTTTTAATCGATCACGGGGGCTCCAAAGAGGAACACCGGAAAGGAGGAGGAGGAGGAGGAGCAGGTGGAGCACCAGCGGCTGATGGCTGGAGGAACAGGTGGTGCATGGACTTCTTCAGAGCTGCACACACACACACACAAGAAAGC